>NC_136265.1:87021523-87294476 GCF_964187855.1 Myxine glutinosa
GTCATGGAGTGGTGGCTTTAGGAAATTCTGGCATGAAACAGCGTGCTATTGCTCGGCAGTATGGCATCACTCAAGGTCAGGTGTCAAAGATCCTGAAACGAAATGCTCAGAGGGGTGTCCCTACTCCAATACCGAGGCCAGGACGTCCACGCAGAACCACAAGGAGAGATGATCGCCAGCTGCACCGGTTAGTCTGCAATGGCCGTACCAAGTCAGCTAATCGGCTTAGGGCTGAGTGGCAGCAACTGACAAATGTGCCTGTATCCAGAAGGCCAGTCAACCAACGACTGGTTCAAGCAGGCTATCGTGCCAGGCGTCCCCTGAGAAAGCCACGCCTGACCAGACAACACAGCCAGCGCCGATTGCAGTGGGCCAGAGAGCACCGTCAATGGCAGCCAGAACATTGGAATTGCATGATCTTCAGTGACGAGTCTAGATTTTTTTGTCTATCGTCAAGATGGCCACGTCCGAGTGCGCAGACAAGTGCATGAAGCCGACAACAAAGATTGTATAGTACCAAGAGTCCAAGCTGGAGGTGGTGGGGTGACCGTTTGGGCTGCTTTTCATGCAGGGGGCAAAACTGACCTGGTTGTTCTGAATGGAAACCTGAACCATTTCAAGTGCAGGGCCATTCTGGAAGAAACATTGCTTCCATTTGCTCGTGCAGCCTTTCGAGGAAACTTTGTCTTCCAAGATGACAATGCACAGCCTCATCGTGCTCGCATGATCCAACACTTTCTTGCTGACCATGGTGTAGAGCATATGGAGTGGCCTGCCATGTCCCCGGATATGAATCCGATAGAGAACTTGTGGGCAGAATTAACGCTTCAAATCGACCACTTGGACCAGCAGCCGACCTCTGTGCGTGAATTGCAGCCAGCTATTGTCACTGCATGGCAAGCGATTCCTGTCCAATCCTTGGCAAATCTCGTGAACAGCATGCCTCAACGTGTACGTGCTCTCCTGAATGCTCGTGGGGGTTACACGAAGTACTGAACTGTAATTCTACTGTCCGTAATCCCAGTCGTAATTTAACTTTTGTTTTTGTTAAAAAAAATTTTGCCTAATGTGCAAAATAAAGAGATACTTCTGGAAAACGTACAGAAGTTTAACACAGTACTGTCCATGAATTGAGTTCGATATCAGTTTACATCACTTTCAAGGATCAATTTATTTGTTTTGAAATGTCAAATGTGGTTTTTGTTTCTTTTGAAGGTCACATGAACAAAATCTAGAATAATTTCAACATAATTCCAATGAACTTTTGGTTCTAAGTCATCTTGAAAAGTAAGTTCACCCCCACAAAAAAAAAATTCCATATTAAATGCCAAGTCTATATATATATATATATATATATATATATATATATATATATATATATATGTATATATATATGTTCAAAACACACCTGGTCACAAGTGTGCCGCACTGACTGGGTCCTCAGTCGAGGTCCTCAGCATCATCCCGTTTCGGCCCTTCAACCTCAATACGGTCAGCTAAGGTGGGCCAGCAGGGGCACATACACATCCACATGCAGCAACTGCACCTGGATGTGAACATACCCCTACCCCCAGCCAGTGCGAACAACAACAACAACAACAACAACACCTCCACATCCAGAATCCACAGCACCAAACAAACATGGAAGAACACTCAAACACCTTTATACCCTTCACCACTCACCAAAAAACACCCCAGATTATTCATACACACCCATACACACACATACACACACATACACACACAACACCAACCAACCAACCACCTACCCTTACATCATACACCACTCAACACACAAAAACATACTCATGCAAAAATTAATTCATGCAAAAACACACACCCTCACCCACTCACTCATATACACAAAATAAGAAATAATAATGGTAACAAAGAAAAAAACCCCCACACACAATCAACCTACACCGTTCGACGTGCGTCCCTAAACTTCCTCCATATCCAAAATGAGCCTTTCAAGGCAACCTGGGCCACCTTGTCACACATCCTCCTTTCTGTCCCACACACTCCCAGCCTTGCAAGAAATGCAGAAAAGGAATTGCCAATATACCCTCTGCACCCCACCTCAAATGGCTGACACGAAACTCGCCAACCCTTCTCCCGGCACTCTGCCTCCAGCTCACTGTACTTTCCTCGCTTCCTCTCGTGCACCTCCTCCATGTTCTCTTTCCAAGGTACCGACAACTCCACCAAGATGACCTGTCTTGTTGCACTTGACCAAATGACAATGTCAGGCCGCAACCTTGTCACACAGATCTCCTCTGGGAATACCAATTGTGGCTTTAGGTCTGCCACCACCTGCCAATCACAAGCTTCTGACAGCCCTCTTGCTTTCCACCTCCTCCTCCTCTTTCCACCTCTTACCACTTGGCCCTCTTTGACAAACCACACCTCTCCCCCATCAGTCTCCTTCTCCACTCTTCTCTCTCTCGATCTCAGCACCTCTTGTTGCACAATCTGCACCACCACCGCCAGCACCTGATCATGTCGCCACCTGTATCTTCCTGCTGCCAATGCTACTGAGCATGCACTCAGTGCATGCTGCACTGTTCCCACACCTCCACACAAATAACATCTCTCCTCCTGCAACAACCCCCACAATCAAGTTTACTGGTGACGGAAGCACATCATACGTTGCCCGCAACAGGAAATTCAACAATATTGGCTCGATCCTCCAAATCTCTTGCCACTTCAATATCCTCACCCGCACACCTTCCCACTTAGTCCATGCACCTTGCTGTGCCTGACCGACTGCTTTCACATATCTCCCCTCCTCTTCCTTTCTTCTCACCTCCCTCTCAACCATCTTCCTCCTCTCTTTCACACATGCCTTTCCCCATCGCTCATGCTTCATCCACCCCAAGCCATGCTTCCCATGCTGTACCATCCCCTTGACCTCCTCCTGTTGCAACTGCTCCTCCATCTCGTCCACCTCTGCTCTTGCATTCCACTTCCGACTTCCCTTCTTCTCTGGGAGAGCATTTTTTACCACTGCATCACTTGAATCCCGCAACATCATGAACCCCCACACCCTCACCACCTTAAACTCCTCGGTTAATGATGTCAAGGGAAACTGGAGTTTTCCACCCTGACCATAAAAGGCAATTATATATATATATATATATATATATATATATATATATATATATATATATATATATATATATATATATATATATATTTATATATATTTATATATATATATATATATATATATATATATATATATATATATATATATATATATAATAACAAGTAAACGAAAAAACATGTTTTAGGGCAACAAACTTTTATTTTAAAAAAGTTTTAAACCTATTTTTTTAAATTAAATTTTGATCGATGAAAATGTACTGGAAAAGAGAACAGTGGGCCAAATTTCAGGTCTCCAGGACAAATGGAACCTAGAAAACGAACGGCTCAAAGATTTGAAACAGGACAAACAAACAAAATTCAGATGAAGTTAAATAAAGTGTGTATTAATTGAAAGGCAGTGTCTGTCCGGCCCAGGCCTGGGGATTTCAGATCTCATCCGTAACCGTTTTTCGGTTCCGTGATTTAAGTTTATGGGAACCGATGGGAAACAAAATTCCTGTTCCGTGCCCAAACCTAATGGGAAACGATTTTTTTTTTCCTTCAGAATTTGTAAAGCAAAACATTTCTCATTCAAAATTAAAAATGTAGTCTCCAATAATAAATCCTGTCATTTACATGTATGCAATGTAATTAACGCATGTTCATTATTGAGGTTGATGTTTATTATCAGAGAAGAGCAAATTCTGTCAATTTGATTGTGTGTACCCTGATGAATTATTTTTAATTTTTTTTTTTAAGTTATATGATGATTCTCCATTTTTTTTAGAACTGACTTTCACAATATTTTCTGTCTCATGAGTTGTAACGCAAGACGACAACGGACACCGTTAATGCTTCGACTATTATGTAAACCAACAACAAATCGACCCCCTCCTCTCCCCCTCCTCTGTTCGGTCTGCACAATTTGAGAACCCTTCCGCGTCTAGCACAGCACTGTACTTACTACTACTGTACATACGAGTTGATTCTCCCTTATTATAAGGTTTATGACACAGCTTTTCAGAATTTCTCCACCACAGAATTAGAGAGAAACAAATCAAAACAAAATACTTATTTCAAGTCAAACTGAACAGTTTAATAACATAGTTCAACTTCCATAAGTTTCGGTGTAACAACTTAAAGGTCATTGGACAATAAATGGATTGTATTGCAAACTGTGCGATGTTCCGCAAGTCCCATGTCCATATGATACATCAGAACAACGTGAAAAAGTTCGTTTTTAAAATCGTGTCCAATAAACCTATGCCCCGGCGCGATTCCACCTTCCGTATGTCTGTGTAATGAGTAGCACATACTTTGCAGCGAAGCAATGTGACCAAGCCTTCCCCATCGCAATCCGCTTCAAAATCGTCGCTTAATAACCATTTTCGTAATGTTTTTAAGGTGACATTTTCGGGGTTTTTTCGCTTAGCAACGGATGCCATTTTGAAAATGAAGTCTGTGATTTAGACCAATGCGCATGTCCGTCAAAGCGAAAGTCATATCGCGAACCTGAATGTGGGAAACAACATGCTATCTGCTTTGCCGGCCAAATTTTGTTGGAAATAAAACTCAACTTCTAAAATAGTTAGCTGAAAATCACACGTGAAGGTAAATACTACATCTTTTTGCCTTGCACTGCCTTTCTGCGAGAGGAAACGTACATTCGGTTCCGTGTTTTTGCTATCACGTTACCGACACGCTACCGGTAACGATCTTTTCCGTGAAATCCGCAGGCCTGCCATCCGTCTGTCTCCTCCATAACTCCAAAACCATGAAACCAAGTGGCCCCAAACTTTTCATGCAGACACCTGGACCTCCAACAGATTGCAATGCTGAAAACTGGGTGTTTATTGAATTGGCTTTTTGGGTATGTTATAACCTGATTTGGTGGCTCACCAATATAGTGGCCCGCCATCTTGGTCATCCCACTGCACCTCGCTGGGTTCTTAAGCCGCCATTTTGTTTCAGCCGACTCAAACGTGCCATGCCTTGGAAACACGATCGATAAATATCATTGCATAATTGAATCGCCATCAAAATCTGGATTCGGATATGAGGATTGTGTAGTTTAAATAATCTCCAAATCTGGAGTGAAATCTAACAAAATGTACCATAATCTTGTGATTTTACAACACCTCCACACGCAGCAACTACACCTGGATGCGTACATGCCCCCACCCCCAGCCAGTGTGAACGCAGACTACAACTACAAAATCGCCTCCACTTCCAAGATCCACAGCACCAAACAAGTGAACATGGTGGAACACTCAAACACCCACCTTTATACCCTTCACCACTCACCAACAAAACACACCAGGTCATTGACACACACACACACACACACACACACCATTCACACACCATTCACACACCATTCACACACCATTCACACACCATTCACACACCATTCACACACACACACACACACACCATTCACACATCTCCATTTCTATTCCGTAACCTCAACCTACACCGTTTGACGTGCCTCCATAAACTTCCTCCATATCCAAAGTGAGCCTTTCAAGGCAACCTGGGCCACTTTGCACACATCCTCCTTTTTCTGTCCCACACACTCCAAGCCGAGCAAAAAATGCAGAAAAGGAATTGCCAATACACCCTCCACACCCCACCTCAAATGGCTGACAAGAAACTTGCCAACCCTTCTCCCGACACTCTGCCTCCAGCTCACTGTACTTTCCTCTCTTCCTCTCGTGCACCTCCTCCATGTTCTCTTCCCAAGGCACAGACAATTCCCCCTCAGGTGACCTGTCTTGCTGCACCTGACCAAATGACAATGTCAGGCCGCAACCTTGTCACACAGATCTCCTCTGGGAATACCAATTGTGGCTTTAGGTCTGCCACCACCTGCCATTCACAAGCATCTGACAGCCCTCTTGCTTTCCACCTCCTCTTCTTTCCACCTCTTACCACTTGGCCCTCTTTGACAAACAACACCTCTCCCCCATCAGTCTCCTTCTACACTCTTCTCTCGCTCTCGACCTCAGCACCACTTGTTGCACCATCTGCATCACCACCGCCAGCACCTGATCATGTCGCCACCTGTATTGTCCTGCTGCCAATGCTACTGAGCATTCACTCGGTGCATGCTGCACCGTTCCCAATGATGTTTTTGGTAAAATATATACTATATACTAAGACAAACATTTGACTAATTGACGCTAGATGTGAACCGTACGCAAATGTTCCGACTTACATGCAAATTCGACTTACAGACAGACTTAAAAACGGAACTCGTTCGTAACCCGGGGACTGCCTGTATATATTCAGTGCATTCAGAAAGTATTCAGACCCCTTCACTTTTTTCACATTTTGTGATGTTGCAGCCTTCTGCTGAAATCGTTTAAATTCATTTTTTCCCTCATCCATCTGCACTCAATACCCCATAATGACAAAGAGAAAACAGGATTTTAGAAAGTTTTGCAGATTTATTAAAAAAGAAAAAACTGAACTATCACATTGACATAAGTATTCATACCCTTTGCTATGACACTTGAAATTTTGCTCAGGTGCCTCCCATTTCTGTTGATCATCGTTGAGATGTTTCTTCACTTTGATTGGAGTCCACCTGTGGTAAATTAAATTGATTGGACATGATTTGGAAAGGCACAAACCTCTATATAAGGTCTTACAGCTAACAATGCATATCAGAGCAAAAACCAAGCCATGAGGACGAAGGAACTGCCTGCAGAGCTCAGAGACAGGATTGTGTCGAGGCACAGATCTGGGGAACCCTTCAAAAAAAAATATTCTGCTGCATTGAAGGTTCCCAAGAACACAGTGGCCTCCATAATTCTTCAATGGAAGAAGTTTGGAACAAGCAGAACTCTTCCTAGAAGTGGGCTCCCGGTCAAACTGAGCAAATCCGAGGAGAAGGGCCTTGGTAAGGGAGGTGACCAAGAACCCGATGGTCACTGGCTGAGCACCAGAGATCCTGTGTGGAGATGGGAGAAACTTCCAGAAGGACAACCATCACTGCAACACTCCACCGATCTGGGCTTTATGGCAGAGTGGGCCAGACGGAAGCCAAACAGTTCAATCTTGGTTTCATCAGACCACAGAATCCTGTTTCTCACAGTCTGAGAGTCCTTTAGGTGCTTTTTTGCAAGCTCCAAGTGGGCTTTCATGTGTCTTTCACTGAGGAGAGGCTTTTCTCTGCTGCCTTGCAGGGTGTGTCTCTTTAGACAAAGGCTAAATCCACAGCTGATTCTGTGGTTGTGTGAGGAAGGGCATCCGGCCACAAAAACAAAAACATTCCTCAAATATGCCTTTTGGCAAAGCAGCCATTCGGTGAATCACGGCTTACACATGCAAGCATGGAAGCGGCCGTAACACGACGACGATGATGATGATGCCGATGATCTACATTTTGAACCCCTTTCGACCTTTTCAGACTTTTTGACCTTCACACCTTGACACCAGACCTTTACCCTTGAAACCATTTGTACCTTTATTTTGCAATCAATGTACTTTCATTTCGTAAATCCTTCCATCTATTTGCCACACAAAATGCACCACACAAGATAAGTCCTGGCAAGGGTCTGCAATGTGATTGCTCTCTCAAGTTATTACCCTGCGCATGTGAAGTGAAAAACAGGGTTAAGCAATTTATCTGTGTCCGCCTGTTCATCTTAGCACTTTATGATCGAGGAACAACTTATTTAAATCTAATGTTTTATTTTGAACATAAATAGGAAGACAAGTCTTTCGTTTTAACATACTTGGGATTTGAAATCATCCGATGGTACATGTGCAATTGTGCAATGTGCAGAGAGGAGTTAAATCATATTTTTACTCTGCCTGTCTGTCAGTCAAACAAAATGGAAAATCATTCCAAACAGGAATCTTGCTGTTTTGAAGGACCTCATAAAGGATACAAAGGCGGAGCCGGTAAGCGATGACCAGCCAACCAGGGCTGAGGTAAGATCGCCTGACAGGCGTGGCTTTTGGGCTGGCGGAGCGATCGCTGTTTGAGTTATAAAAGCGCGGATGCAAAGCCCTTTCACAGGACTTATTGGGGGAGAGCGCATTTGAAAGGACTGGTTGGAAAAGCGTGTTGCAAGAGGACTTATGAGAAAGAGTGGTATTGACAGGACTTACCGGAGGACTGCAGCGTTGGCATTGTTACAGGGCTTGAGTTATAAACCGGAGTGTTGAACCAAAGAACTTGAGGGGGCGAGCGCAGCTGAAAGGACTCGTATGAGAAACGCACATTGTCAGCGCCTATTCTGATTACATACGCAGCCGCCAGTGTAACCGCCAGAGCCCAGCTTTACCATTTGCCCCGCATTATAATTGTCCGCTCGCGCCAACGCCAGGTGGAGCCTGCTTGCTGTTCTTTATCCATCTGCTCGGTAGGGGTCGGGGACCGGACGAGGTGGACGCCATCACCGGACCCTCCCCCTGTTCCACCCTACAATCTACAATCCCCGTGTGAGTGTCTGAGACGGGCCTGTTTGTCTTGGGGAATAGAGTAAGACTGTTTAAGGCTGCCCTGTGTGCTTCTTCTTCCTCTTCCTATCTTGTACATTTATTTCGTTTCCTCTTCTCCTTCTTGTACATTGGTAATAAATTGCTTTGTTCTTCCTATTTTCTTGGTTTCCTCTCCATCCGATCGCATCAGTCTTTTCTCCATTGGGTAAACGTCGCACGATCGGAACTGCCATAATCGGGTTTAGTCCTTGTTAACGGCCCGAATCGCGGCTCGCTTCGCTCGGCGTGTCCACTAACGCCGTGGTTCGGGCGGGAGTTATCTCCTTGCTTCACGGTCGGTGCTAGTAATTAGGTATTAGGACTAAGTCGACCAATAACCCTACCTAATACCGACCGGAAGGAATGTCTAACTTCCAGGACTCGCGTCGGCCAGATAAAAGGACAAGGGGATTAACCCCCCCTTGATAAGGGGAGAGCTGACATTCGAGGTCCGCAACAATTGGTGTCAGGAGTGGGATTTGGAACCTGGGACTAAATTTAGTAGACCAAATTTTGGACACCAATTGTGCATATTGGCCGCAACAATTGGTGTCGGGGAGTGGGATTTGGACCCGAACCAATTTTTTTTAAATCTTTTGGACAAATTGGTTAAAATTACGAGCGGCCAAAATTTTATTAAACACCTAAATTTTGAATCGTGCCATGGATAGCCAAGGCGATCGGATGCTGGTGGGGGTAGATGAAGAAGGCTTAGAATTAACCCAGGACCCCAGGGAAGAACAATTGGGAGGAATGGAGGAGGAAAATGAAGAAGGTGCGGCAGTGGGGGTTGCAGGCGCACAAAATGGTGGCGCCTCGCACATGGCGACGAGGGCTGCACCCACTGCGCAAATGGGAGGGATAAATATGCAGGACCTCATTGCGCAGCTGCAGGCAGCCACACAAATGGGGTTGGGAAACCAAATTGAGGGTTTGAGTAAGGAGATGGAAAAGAACAGGGAGCAAATGGGAAACCAAATTGGGGGATTGAGAGACGGGTTGAGTAATTTGGAAAATAGAATGGGGGAGCAATTGGGAAGTCAAATTGTGGGGTTAGGAAGCAAATTAGGGGCCCAATTGAAGGACGTGGGTGGCCAAGCCAGATAAATGAATGAGGGGTTAACGGGGTTGGAAAACAGGATGGCCACCCGGGAGAACCAAATGAAGGACGGGTTAACGGGGTTTGGAAGCAGAGTGGGTGGCCAGATAAAAAATATGGGGAGACATTGACCGCAGGTCAAGCGGGAAAGGCGCATCGGTATGCGACGGGGTAGCGCGGCTTGAGAAGCGCGGGAAAAGTGAGCCTGAACAGAGCACAGCCGGGTGGACCGGGGTAGAAATCGCGGCACGGGGGATAGAAAAGCCGACAACCGCATAATTAGAAAATTTTATTTTATTAGCACCAGCAGTCGTCGAGCTTAATAAGGAAAAAGAAATTGAAATCAAAGAAATAGTGGAAATTGGGGTGGAAAAGATGACAGAGGTTGTACAGGAATTGAAGGAAAAGATGGAATTTGTTCAAAGTCCGTGTTCGCATCATGATGTCGTGCTGCCTAATTCCAATAAAGATTTGCAGGTGCGTGTGGAGAGGAGGATCCCAAAGGTAAGCCGGGCTGTATATGGCGCGAAAGGATTTTTCACGCGCTTGGGATGCCGGCGTAACCTGGGCGCTTGTGGAAGGTCCGTGGTGCGCTGTATGGAAGTGAATGGCTCGCATGTGCGAACGGTGCCGGAGCGCGAGTGTATTACAGAAAGTGAGGGAGAATGCACGACAGAGTGTGAAAGTGGGAGTGACTGTGACACAGAGTGAGATGGATGGAGAGAGTGTGCGAGAATACACACCGGAGATGGATGAGGAGCGTGTGCGGGAATGCACATTAGAGCGCGTGATTGGGTGTGCAGCTGGGGATTGCACACCCGTGGGTAGGTGTGTGCTGAGTGGGTGTGCAGCAAAAGAGTGCACACCCGTGGTGGTTACGGAGTACGTAATGGGGGAGAGTGCACGGGAGGAGTGCGTAAAAGGAAGGTGTGTAACGGAGTGTGTGAATGGTAGGAGTGTGCAAGAATGTGCGCGAGAGTGTGTCACAGAGTGGTGTGCACCTGGGTGTGTGAGACAAGAGAGTGCCCGGAGAGAGAGTGTGGTAAAAGAGTGCACGGAGTGTATGGGATGTGCGAGGAAGAAAAGGAACGCGTGGTGTGAGCATGCCATTCGAGCATCGACGCTGACCGGGGCAGCGCTTAGGCCGACGTATAGCCGACGCGAGCTCTCGGGGCATGGTGCGCTTTGTGTGCTGTGGGGATCGTTGCCGCGGCGTCCTTGCAATGAGCGCCGTGCACGATTCAGGCCGGGCTCCGCACTGTTTGGTCGGTGTAGCGGCGAGCGGCACGATTCCGGGGGAGAAAGGCCAGGTCGGACCTTCGCCCCCTGGCGGGCGCGGTGTTCCGACCGGGCGAGGTTGGGTCATCGGGCCGGAGACCGAAAGGTCCCACGCCGAGATGGACCTTGGAACCTCGGACCGAGTATACCCCCTCACCAGAATCGAAAATGCCGGACGGACCCAACCTACAGGAGACAGACCATCCGCACGCATTGCTCGGCTTTTTGAAGCCGAGCTGTGAACATGCATTTCCCACACGAGAGACTCATGATAGTGGACTAATGGCGATAGTTGGAAATAGTGTCCGATGTAGAGGGATGGTAGCTCTACCATCCCTCACATCACTTTGGGGCAAAGGAGCTATAGGATTATGGGGTTTTAGCAGCGTAAGCTCGCCGAGGGCGGGTTAGGATAATGATAGAAATTTAGAAAGATGACCATAGGAGACATAAGATTTAAATAGTGACTTTTGTACAGGTAGTGGGGACGTACAGTAGAGTAGTTGGATGATAATGACGTGGGATGTGCAGTAGTATAAGGGATGACAGGGAAAGCACGAGTTTTAGAGGGAAGGAGATAGTTAAATGATGCAGTGTGTTTGTGGTGTAGTTTATTAAATGAGGAATTGAATGAGAGTCTTGCTGGTGAGCATGTTGAAATGAGGAATTTGAGCGTGGGAAAATCTGAGCAAATGAGGCAATGGTTTGGAGAAGTGATGTATTGTGAGGGTATTGTGGATGAGTGTAATGGTGTTGAGTGAATGACTTGCATAGGATGCAAGTGGAGATTTGGGGTGTATGGAAACAGGTGTGTGGAATGAGTAGTGCGGAGTGCATGGTGCGAAGGAGTGAATGGGGGAAGGATGGACCCCTTCACGAATACCCGGGGAGGGTAGTTTAAAAGCAGGTAGAGGGAGTAGGTAAATTGGTTGGATATTGGCATCTGTGGTGCGTGTAGTTGCAAAGAAGTGCTTTGAGGGGTGCATGAGTCTGCAGAATGGCTGGGCGTGTGAGCCTGTTTGTAAGTATGGTTGGTTGAGCACTCCGCCACTGGTAGTCTGTCGGCCAGGTGAGGCCGCAGTGAGGCTCTGGGAGCCAGGTAGAGTCAGTGTTCAGTTAGAGTTCAGCGGGGCCCGAGGATCCCAAGAGAGGACCCGGGTTGCCCAATGCCAGAGAGGGCATCGAGGGGGTAAGTGCCAGCGAGGGCCTTCCCCGGGTAGGTTAGGGTAGTGATGAGCTAGGCAAGCTCGGGTGGTGACATTCAGTGGTGGAGGTGCGCAGGTAAGTAGGACCTGCCAGGAGAGCCACATGACCCAGCCCCGAAATTGTGCGAGGGCACAGTATAGAAAAATCGGGGGAGTGAGACCCCAAATTGGTGAGCACCACAGGGATGGTCAATGGGAATTGGTTTCTAGAACCACATAGTGTAAAGATGGCCAATGGATTGGCAGGGCAAGACCCCGGGTAGTTTAACTGCGTTAATGTCAATTCGAAGATAGTTAGGAGAGAATCTCTTCACACCATCCGCATCCACTCGCCGAGGTGATGGGACTCCACACCAGGTTTTGGCAGATGTTTGGAAGGTAAAGACGCATCATGACGGAGTGAGACATTGTGGTGATTCCATCTCTTCCTTCTTGGGAGGGATCGGGAAATGAATTTGGTTTAGGGGAGATATGGGAGACGAGACGGGTCGAGACAAATTTGTAATTTGTAAATTGTGTAAATACGGGGAAGGGCAAGGGTCATGTAGGCTGACATGGGGGGTGACATACGAGTAGGGACGAGCTTTCTTAGCTCGCTCTCCAGCGCCCCTCATATTGCATTACCTTGCATTGATGTGTACCCTTGCGCCCTTGCCCCACGCTAACCTCTGCTTTGTCTGCCTCCCCACTCATGGACCATGGTCTTTTGTCCGAGGGGAGTGTGCAGGTGTCCTGAATCTTGCGGCCTGCACCCTTGCTGCCTGCCTGCCTGCCTGCACCGGTACACCCTATGGACCACACGTTCTGTGGCCTGGCACCTATGGACCACACGTTCTATGGCCTGGTACTTATGGACCACACGTTCTGTGGCCTGGCATCTCTGCTGGGGCAGACCTTTGCTGCCAGCAGTATCTGGCTTGCGGACCACTGTTTTACGTGGAATCAATGCCCAGCAGTGGACCACCTGAGTTGGCCCTGCTGGCCATAAATAAAAAAAGCGGACGCGGTGTTTGTTCTTTTTATTAAATTAACATCAAGCAAGAAGATCAAGCCAAGATCCATCGGCCCAGCAGGGAAGCACCAGAAGACGTCATTTATTATTTTAAAATGTTTGTTTTGTGCATTTTCGGTGCTTTTTGTGCATTTTTTTTATTAGGTGCATTTTATTGGTACGTATGGGTATGGTGTATCGGTGCAGTGCATTGCAAATGGCATTTCCTCTTTTCAAAAACTTCTTCTTTTTCCCACAAAAGACAGGTCCTGGGTTGTAGTTGTAAATAATCAAATAGTAGTGTCTTGTAAGTAATGCTCCCCACCGGCTTAAATGTTTAGTTTGAAAAGAATTCCGTAATTCGGTTAATTGTGGGCGTGAGTCAGTTAGATAGGACGCAACGCAGCAGGGGGACATACTTATTTGTGTTTTAAAACTGTCACACTCAGGGTCCGATTAATTGTAGAGGGAATTACACCTATGTGCCACATTAAGTAAAGTTTTATAGGCCCGGGACGTGCCTGGAGGAGGAAGGGGGGCAGTGTAACGGTTTTGGGAAACTCAGGGTAGTAGGTTAAATGTAGAGGGAAACTACACCTAAGTGTCACATGTAGGGGTAAAAGATAATCCTTTCGGCTCGGGCCGAGCCTGGCACAAGGAAGGGTGCAGCGTTGCGGTTTTGAGAACCCACACTTGTAAATATGACATCATTAAAGGGTTAAAGGTTGCACCCCATATTTAGGCCACAAGCAACACGTAGGTCACCATAGGACTTCAGTTATTTCATTAGTATGTGTATCGATAAGGCCGTGTTTCCAATAGTTGAATCTGCATTGTGTTAATCAAATAAGGAGTAGGCCCATTCCATTCATTTTGGTAGCCTCCCTCTCCAAGCGACGCCATTAAGCGCGCTCCCCAGTCTGTGCCCCATGGCCCCTCCCAATTTGGTACGCTCCTTGGCCGCAGCCTTCGCTGCCCGTGAACTCGCTCAACGCCGCCATAAGCCATGAGGTAAAGCCCGAGAAAGGAGGCGGAGCACAGGAAGAAGGTATGGCCACGTCACCCAGCCGTCAAAGGCGGAGCCGGTAAGCGATGACCCAGCCAACCAGGGCTGAGGTAAGATCGCCTGACAGGCGTGGCTTTTGGGCTGGCGGAGCGATCGCTGTTTGAGTTATAAAAGCGCGAATGCAAAGCCCTTTCACAGGACTTATTGGGGGAGAGCGCATTTGAAAGGACTGGTTGGAAAAGCGTGTTGCAAGAGGACTTATGAGAAAGTGGTATTGACAGGACTTACTGGAGGACTGCAGCGTTGGCATTTTTACAGGACTTGAGTTGTAAACCGGAGTGTTGAACCAAAGAACTTGAGGGGGCGAGCGCAGCTGAAAGGACTCGTATGAGAAACGCGCATTGTCAGCGCCTATTCTGATTACATACGCAGCCGCCAGTGTAACCGCCAGAGCCCAGCCCTACCATTCGCCCCGCATTATAATTGTCCGCTCGCGCCAACGCCAGGTGGAGCCTGCTTGCTGTTCTTCATCCATCTGCTCGGTAGGAGTCGGGGACCGGACGAGGTGGACGCCATCGCCGGACCCTCCCCCTGTTCCACCCTACCATCTACAATCCCCGTGTGAGTGTCTGAGACGGGCCTGTTTGTCTGGGGAATAGAGTAAGACTGTTTTAGGCTGCCCTGTGTGCTTCTTCTTCCTCTTCCTATCTTGTACATTTATTTCGTTTCCTCTTCTCCTTGTACATTGGTAATAAATTGCTTTGTTCTTCCTATTTTCTTGGTTTCCTCTCCATCCGATCGCATCAGTCTTTTCTCCATTGGGTAAACGTGGCACGATCGGAACCGCCATAATCGGGTTTAGTCCTTGTTAACGGCCTGAATCGCGATTAGCTTCGCTCGGCGTGTCCACTAACGCCGTGGTTCGGGCGGGAGTTATTTCCTTGCTTCACGGTCGGTGTTAGTAATTAGGTATTAGGACTAAGTCGACCAATAACCCTACCGAATACTGACCGGAAGGAACGTATAACTTCCAGGACTCGCGTCGGCCAGATAAAAGGACAAGGGGATTAACCCCCCCTTGATAAGGGGAGAGCCGATGTTTGAGATCCTCAACAATATATAAGGGTGGTGCATATGACTGCTTCAACAGCATGAAACATTGGGATTTTTTTGATGATATTTGAAATCATTATTTTATGAAAATTGAAGTGTGTTATTGAACACTGCATGGGGGTGTCGTGTTCTTTGAACTCTAGTTTACTTCATCAGTTTGCCTTTACAAATGCATGTGAAACAATCAATTTACGGTAATAGAAACAATGACCTATCACTGACAATTGGATGAATTTACCCTAAAGTATGAATATCATGGGGAAAACCCAAACTTTTGCACAGTACTGTATATTTACATGAAGAATAATTTTTTTTACTTTTTTTCAGTGCAACAAATACACATGTACTTGTTTACGTACGTCAGAATTATGTTGTGAGTATTTAACAAAATCAGATTTTTTGGACGGGTCATGTGATGTTGTATTTACAGGTGGATCCATTGAATCTACAAGGGAGACTGCACCTGCTTTTATGAACAGCGATGACACAGGCCTGCAGGACGCACCGACTGAAACAAACAAGAGGACTTTTTACAAGCACAACAAAATGAATAATGAAATGTTTGCACAAAATAATTTATACCAGGCTCACAAAGGAGAGAAAGATCAACGCCCATGCAAATGCAAAACTTGAAGAAAATCTTTTAATCGATCATCCAACCTTATAAGGCACATGAAAATTCATAATGATGAACGCCCACACAAATGTACAAGTTGTGGAAAATCTTTTAATCAGTCATCCAACCTTAAAATACACATGAGAATTCACAATGATGAACGCCCATACAAATGTGCAAGTTGTGGAAAATCTTTTAATCAGTCATCCAACCTTAAAATACACATGAGAATTCACAATGATGAACGCCCATACAAATGTACAAGTTGTGGAAAATCTTTTAATCTGTCATCCAACCTTAAAATACACATGAGAATTCACAATGATGAACGCCCATACAAATGTACAAGTTGTGGAAAATCTTTTAATCTGTCATCCAACCTTAAAATACACATGAGAATTCACAATGATGAACGCCCATACAAATGTACAAGTTGTGGAAAATCTTTTAATCTGTCATCCAACCTTAAATCACACATGAGAATTCATAATGATGAACGCCCATACGAATGCACAAGTTGTGGAAAATCTTTAATCGATCGTCCAACCTTATAAGGCACTTGAAAATTCACAATGATGAACGCTCACACAAATGTACAAGTTGTGGAAAATCTTTTAATCTGTCATCCAACCTTAAAATACACATGAGAATTCGCAATGATGAACGCCCATACAAATGTATAAGTTGTGGAAAATCTTTTAATCGATCATCCAAACTTAAAATACACATGAGAACTCACAATGATGAACGCCCATACAAATGTACAAGTTGTGGAAAATCTTTTAATCAACCATCCAACCTTAAATCACACATGAGAATTCACAATGGCGAACGCCCATACGAATGCACAATTTGTGGAAAATCTTTAAATGACTCATCCAACCTTAAATCACACATGTCAATTCATAATGATGAACGCCGATACAAATGCACAATTTGTGGAAAACCTTTTAACCAGTCATCCATCCTTAAAAGGCACATGAGCATTCACAATGATGAACGCCCATACAAATGTGCAAGTTGTGGCAAATCCTTTAATCGGTCATCCAACCTTAAAACACACATGATAATTCACAATAGTGAACGCCCATACGAATGCACAACTTGTGGAAAACCTTTTAACCAGTCATCCATCCTTAAAAGGCACATGAGAATTCACAATGCTGAACACCCATACAAATGCACAACTTGTGGAAAATATTTTAATCAGTCATCTAACCTAAAATCACACGTCACACTTCATAATAATGAACACCCATGCAAATGCACAATTTGTGGAAAATCTTTTAATCATTCATCCACCCTTAAAAGGCACATGATAATTCACAATGGTGAACGCCCATACGAATGCACAAGTTGTGGAAAATCTTTTAATCGATCATCCACCCTTAAATCACATGAGAATTCACAATGGTGAACGCCCATACGAATGCACAATTTGTGGAAAATCTTTTACTCGATCATCCAACCTTAAATCACACATAAGAATTCACAATGGTGAACGCCCATACGAATGCACAATTTGTGGAAAATCTTTTAATCATTCATTCACCCTTAAAAGGCACATGAGAATTCACAATGGTAAAAGCCCATAAGAATGCACAACTTGTGGAAAATCTTTTCATCGATCATCCCAACTTAAACCACACATGATAATTCACAACAGTGAAAGACCGTACAAATGCACAGTTTGTGGAGAATCTTTCAATCGGTCATTCCACATGAAAAGCACATGAAAATTTACTTGACAAGTCACACTAGACAATGTCCACACTGATGCACGATTTGCAGAAAGTCTTTCACTCACTCAATCTGCCTTAAAACACATGAGCACATTGTGAATCTTTCAACGTGAATGTGACTTGTTTGACTTCACCTCACCAAAATGGCACCCATTTCCTGCCACTGAAAAGCATCCACATAGCATCATGCTGCCACCTCCATGCTTCATGGTAAAGATGGTGTTGGATGGGTTATGAGCTATGCTCTGCTTCCGCCGGACATAGTGCTTTGCATTCAGGCCAAATAATTTGATTTTCGTCTCATCAGAACATCTATAAAATAATAGCATAAGGACTCGACTTTGTTATCCCTTTTACGCCGCACCCAGTGACCCGATGCCCACGGCACGAATGGATTTACAATCTACGAACCGCGCTCTTTGTTTATCAGGTACAGCCATACTCGAAAAATCTGAATTAGCCGACGTTGGGGCCCAAAAGCATCCGATTAACTGCCGATACGACACCATCGTATTGGCGTCTGCTGGGCGAAGGCGAAGCAAGTCGTCCGCTGATTGGACAGGCGAAGGCGAAAGCAAGCCGTCCACTGAGTGGACAATCCAAAGCATGCATTTGTGCCGGTGTCGGCGATCGTTGTTCATATACGCACTCTTCATTCTCATTTTTCTTCCTAATTCTTACTCGGACAAGCAAATTCCCTATGCCATCCATAATGGTACACTCTATCCATACACCACATCCTCCCTTCCGTGGATGTCCCACGGGTTTCGGCTAGGTTTGAATATTAATATTAATAACGAATATTTTGCCTCATGCTCTCAGTCTTTCACGTGCCTTTTTACAAACTCCAGGCATGCTGTTATGTGCATTTTTCTCAGGAGTGGCTTCCATTTAGTCGCTCTTCCATAAACCCTCGATTTGTGAAATGCTGCATTGACTTGTCCTTCTGGCAGGTTGTACCATTTCAGCAAAGGAAATCTGTAGTTCTGCCAGAGTGGTGATTGTGTTCTTGGTCACCTCACTGACCATGGTCCTTCTTTTCTGGTTTGGTCGGATCGCCAGCTCCAGGAAGATTCTGTGTCAGTCCATATTGTTTTATACCCTTCCCCAGATCTATGCCTCCTCACAATTCTATCTCAGAGATCTATATACAGTTCCTTGGACTCCATGGTAGAGTTTCTGCTCTGACATGCAATGTCAACTGTGGGACATCATCCAGTAGCAGCGATGGTCTTCGTATCAAAGAACAACAAACCCTGTATCGATGAATATGGATTGTTTATTACATATGTACGTACGGAGAGAAACCTTCAATATACCGAGTGTGAAAATCTCTAAAATGCTCAACAAAGCAACACGAGTTTATATTGGATTAATGTTTGTCGCTTTGTTTTTGGTCTGGAGATGTGCGAAACTTAGGTAATCCTTTCTGTTGTTGGTTTCCTGGTCCATCCTGAGAGTGTGTGGCCAAAATAGACAACTTCAGTCTCGCAGAACGGTAACTTATCCTGATTTACTTAATGCCCCTTATGAGCTAATGCTGTCAAGAGCACTATTGTATCTTGTTTGCAGCTTTCCTTTTTCTTTGAGCAGATTAGCAGATCGTCAACATACTGAATTAAGGTGGATCCCCCGGGGTAGTTGAACACCAAAAAAACTTTGTGGAGGGCCCTTGGAAATAGGGTGGGCTATCTGTGAAACTCTGTGGTAATACTGTCCACGTAAACTGGCGTCCTCCACATGTGAATGCAAAGAGATACTGCAATTTTTCCTCGAGAGGGATGGATAAAATGCTGAACACAAGTCTATGGCTGAGTAATACTTTGTATCTGGTGGCACGGCTGATAGTATGGTCTCCGGGGTGGGGACCACCGGATGTATGCCCTTTATACAGTTAAGTGCCCGTAGGTCCTGAGTTGTGGTGTGAAAGCAAAATTTATTGCGTACATAATTTGTGTAAATCGAGTGGATTTCCCGGAGCCTCGACCTGATGTTGCAAACACTTTAGTTTTAATTGCGTGCGTAAGCTTCATAAATACATATATTGGTCAGCGTTGACTGTATTTCATTTTATTTGTCTGAGAGCTTTGGACAAGTTTGAAATTTGTCCAAATGACAATTCTCGCAGCGCGTGCCTGTGTGCAAACAGATGCTCGGGGCAACCAAGCAGCATGTCTCCACTCCCCCTCAAAATCAAATCAACACGTTTGAATTAAAAGGAATAAGCTTCTTCCAATTAAATACTGTGTAACAAATATATGTACTTTTTATTTAAAAAAATTATATATGTATGTATGTGTATATATATATATATATATATATATATATATATATATATATATATATATATATATATAATTTTATATATATATGTATATATATATATATATATATATAATTTTATATATATATGTATATATATATATATATATATATAAATATATATATTATCTGTATTCAACAAATAAGGTGTGTATTCAGATTTCAACATATGTATAAGTTTGGGAAAAGTTTCCTGCAGTTGTAACTGTTGTAAAACTTTTTTTTTATTATTAGTGTTGAGCTCCCTGCCAAGTCACCCACGACACATCCCACTAAAAAGATTAGATTGTGACTTAGAAACTGGGCTGGAGAAATACTGTTCTCGAAGGGAATCCATGGATTGCACACTTTCTTTCAAGTCAACACAACTGTGGGTTATGAGAATGTTCTATGATATAACTTCTGTTCTCCACAATTATTGAAAATTGTACTGTCTGTAATCCAACCCCCTCCCCACCCCCCTCACCCCAAGCTGAGTGGAGATTGGAGCTAACATGTGTTCTACTTAAAAGTCATATAACTTGTTAGTTTTGAAGTGTAAAACATGCGAGATGCTTTGCAACAACATGTACCATCGATAACTTGCTGTACCATGGATGGATCCAACAGATGGCGCTGAGAGACCACAAATGCATGCTCTCTTCTCCTGTCGATCTCCTTTCTTCCCTTCCCCCCCACCCCCACTCCCCAGATCTAGTCTGCTCCCCTCCTCGTGCTCCCCCCTGCCCTGACCCTCTCCTATACTTTATTTGATCTGCCCACTGTATAATAACCATGGAAAACCAGCTGGAGGATCTTTTTCCTCTTCCTTTCTTTCTTTGTACTTTGTCTGTTCATTGGATGTTGTCTTGAGATTTTATATCAAGATTGTGGTGTACTTTATATTATCTTCTTGTAAACCTTGAAGTGAGGTCTGTATCTTTCATTAAAAATCAGTCAATTATCTTAAACAGTTTGTGGACATTAATCATTGAGTCTTCTGTCTATCAATCAAGGCTAAATTAATTAGTGCCACTACAGATTGCGACCGTGAGACAGGATACTGACGCTGGAGCGATCTGGAGTGACAGGGAGCAGGAAAGTGCGTGGAGTTGAATGCAAAGAGATCGAAGGTAAGGGCCAAATTCTGTACCCTGTTGAAGCTGTCTTTACCTCGCGCGTACTACAATCTCTCTCTTCTCGCTCCACATCGTCTGGTAACGTATTCAAGAACCAATTGCTGATTTTTGATGACCGTGCATTGTGTATGATGTTTGTTTATCTGTTTGCTTGTTCTTGCAGTCGTTTTTATTTTGTGCAGGTGTAAAACCCTCTCGCAGGTTGATGTGTAAGTTCAGTGATTTGTGTTAAAGATTCGGTTTGGGGGCACCGGGCTTGGAACGAGTGGAATAACCGCAGTGTGTGTGACCCTAGTGTGTGTTATCTGCTTCTGGCCATTGTTGTGGCCTCTTTTGGACACGTTCCTTAGCAAAACTCAATCAGACTCGGCGAGACGCACTCAGTTTAAATCGAGATTTAATCCGATTTGCGGAGAGAACTTAACACAAAATATAGCCAAGATACGATGCGTCGTTCAGTTGAAGTATTCTCTCGCCTTGCAGCTTGGAGCGTCCTCTTAAATAGATCTCAGCTGCTTTGATCTTGTTCAGTTGGAATGTTGAGGTCAACATAGAACTTAGTCAACTCAGTCTTCTTGGTGCCAAGGCCCACCTGGGTTCCATCATGGAGCCATTAAGAGGTTTACAAAAGCTGGCTATCACGGGAAGAAGGGAACAGAGTCACTGTTTGGGCCGAAAAGGTCAACACTCTTTGACAATTTAATCTCAGTCAGTTGACTCTTGCATTCAAACCCGGGCTAAGTCAACACTCTGCCCTGAGCGTTCACTAAAGGACAAAGGTTCAATCTTACAGATGGTCGCATATCGTCTTGGTTCCATTTCCACTGCATTGCTCAAGCTGCAAGCTTTGAAAGCACATTCTGTTTTTAATACTAATTTTAACAGTGGGCAATAACTTGCCTCTCTATATCTTTTACAATTCCACAGTCCCTCATTTTTTATTTTTGTTTATATTAAGCATTAATCTAAACAACAATTGCAAAATACTCAAACCACAAATTTGGTAATCCAATTTTCAATACCTAAAGCATACACTGTCATCCTGCAAGAATCTGATCATAAAACATTTCTTTGTTCGTTGACTCTTTCCATGTTGATAATTCAGTTCATTTCATTTGCATCACAAAGATCTCTGCAAACAACACTTCACCTTCACCAAGACACAACAATTTTTATTTACCATTTTAAAATAATAAAGCATCTGCAACATTTGGCAATACGTTTTGCTTCAAAACAAATGTTGACTTTCTGTTGGAAAAGAAGAGGCTGATCACTTGTGTTTGAAATTCAAGTATGAAACATTTTCTTCTGATGTCTTCATAGCACCTACACTATTTCGCGTCGGGTTTCCACTGTTGTGATAGCTGGGCGGAGTCATAAACTGACCCTGCTCTGCATGTAGCATCCTTGCCACTCTTGCAAGTAGATTGAGCCATAGTAGATTTGAACAAGGCCTTCGTCCAGTTGTCGTTGACTTGCCTCCTCACTCATCGTGAGTGGGCAGCAAGTATTGATGTGATGTTGGTTCACCAGAAAGATGTGGAACGGAGATGCCAGATGCATCCACAACGATGTTCGGACCATGGTATTCAAGTTGTCCATGGTCCATACCAGGAGCAACCAGCAGAATCGTGCACAGCCGTTGTAGAGGAAGAAGCACAGCCGTCCACTTACAGCTCCACGCTGGTGCCCGGAAGTTGGTGGAGCAATGACACAAGTCACCGCATCCAGTAGAAGTTGTAGGTAAGATGTCGTCGTCCCGCAATTGCTGACGTGATGAATGTTCGAGGCATTCAAACAGAAGCAAGTGATCGCCTTTCTTCCATACGTTGCAGTGTGATCCAGGCAAATGGTCACATAAATTTTCCTTGGGAAAGGTAAGCATCCGTCTCCAATCTTACAAAGGAGAATGCCTTCATCATTCTTTGAGAAGGAGAGTGTATGCCAAGATTAGCTTCATTTTTAGCCACAAAATTTTCTTTCTCGAACTTCTTCCCAATGCCGTTATCACTCCATTTGAGATGTGATCTGGTCTTATCCTTTACCCATCTGCTTTCCACACACACTGAATCAGATAGGGTACATCTTAACATGAAATTACCCTGTTTTAACTAATCATGTATATCTTATAACAGCTTCACATTTAACAATTTGTTGTTTTCCTTAAAACATTCAAAAAGTTATATTCATTTATATGCTTCACACGAATAATATCGAAATCAGATATGTCTTGTTTTCTACTAAACTAAGAATAGCATTTACAATTGCTTTCAGGTTAATATAGTTTGAAAAATTAAACTCATGCAGTTTTCTAACACCACTCAAAGAAAATAAATGCATTAATAATGAGTACATATGATTAAAATCACAAACAGGAATATCTAATTCCCATCAAATTTTGCAAACAAGCAAACTATGCATAATGTATTATCATAGTTTCTCCCCCCCCCCTTTTTTTTTTTTAAACATGAGTAATTAATGCTATCGTGTTAACTACTAGTCCCGGTGTGTACCCTGGATAAGAATAGGTACACCGTATCCCTGCGTGTCGTAAAAGACGACTAAGAGGGTTGGCGTCAGGAAGGGCAACCGGTCATAAAAACATTGCCTCAAAAAGAGAACCATGACAATTACAAGTACATATGGGCAGGGTACAGCCCAAAGTGGAGATCGGTTTCTGAGGTTTGGGACATGGAATGTAGGGATAATGACAGGGAGGTCAGGAGAAGTGGTGGAAGTATTGGTCAGAAGAAGAGTAGACATATGCTGTGTGCAAGAGACGAGATGGAAGGGAAGTGGTGTGAGAATGGTGAAGGGTAGGCAGGGACAGAAATACAAGTTTGTGTGGCAAGGGTGCCCGGAGGGCGTGAATGGTGTTGGTGTCCTGTTTTCTGAGGAGTTTGTCGACAGTGTGGTGAGTGTGACTAGAGTGAGTGATAGGTTGATGATTGTGAAAATGATGATTGGAAAGCTCTTGGTGAACGTCATCTCGGGATATGCTCCGCAGGTTGGTCGAAGCGATGAGGAAAAGGACAAGTTCTGGTGTGCGATAGAGAAGCTGATGGAAAACGTGAAAGATGAGGAGGTTGTTGTGGTAGAAGGAGACCTAAATGGACATATGGGAAGGAGTATTGATGGTTTTGAGGGAGTTCATGGGGGTTATGGATATGGTGTGAGAAATGGAGAAGGTGAAAGGATTTTGGAGTTTGCTGATGGAGCTGATTTGTTGATTTGTAATACTCAGTTCCAGAAAGAGGATAATAAGCTTGTTACATACACGTCAGGTGGGTTGACGACAACCATTGACTACCTGATGGTGCGTAGGCGAGATAGGGGGCACCTCCGGGACAAAAAGGTGATCCCGGGGGAGGAGGCTGTTTCACAGCACCACTTGGTTGTCTGCGACGTAAGGGTGAAAGGTGCGAGGAGAGCTCGGCGGGTGAAGTACCAACCGAGAATGAAGGTGTGGAGGTTGAAAGAGGTGACAGTAAGGGAGGCATTAAAAGAGAGGCTGAGTAGGGTCGAGGATGATGTGGTTGAGCTTGAAAGTGGTTGGATGTCAATGAAAGCTAGTCTGTTGGGAGCCGTTGGTGAGGTATGTGGATGGACAAAAGGACCACCGAGGCACTCGGAAACATGGTGGTGGGATGATGAAGTTGGAAAGAGGATTGACGTGAAGAGGAAGAAGTTCGAGGAGTGGCAGAAGGCGAAGGGTACGGGATCAGAAACAGCAGAGCATGAAAGTTATAAGGCAGCCAGGAAGGCTGCAAAGAAAGAGGTAGCAAAGGCGCAGGAGGCATGAAGGAAAATGTTCGGAGAACGCTTGGATTCGGAAGAGGGTCAGAGAGCGGTATTCAGGATTGCAAAGCAGATAGCGAAAGAGAGGTGTGATGTGATGGGGGTGAGTTGCTTGAAGGATGAAGTGGGACAAATCGTTGTCGACCCAGATGGAATTAAAGAAAGATGGAAAAGATATATGGAAATGCTGTTGAATACAGAGAATGAATGGGATGGCAACATAGAGAGTAACCCAGTTTTAGGACCGGCAGAGAAGATAACTGAGAAGGAAGTTGAGGAAGCGATAAAAGCAATGAAGGGTAGAAAAGCGGGAGGGCCGACGGGAGTTGTGGGAGATATGTTGAAGGCAGCAGGAAGTTGGGGTGTGAAGAGAATGACAGAGATCTGTAATCTGGTGGTGAAAGAAGGCCGCATTCCAGTGGATTGGGAACTGAGTACCCTTGTCCCTCTATACAAGGGGAAAGGTGACCCTCTGGAGTGTGGCTCGTACCGAGCGATAAAGTTATTGGAGCATTGAATGAAGGCATTGGAAAGGGTGTTGGAGAGGAGGATAAGTAAGAAAGTGAAGATCGCCGAAATGCAGTTTGGATTCATGCCAGGAAGAGGAACGACAGATGCGCTTTTCATTGTGAGGCAGTTGCAGGAGAAGTACATGGAGAAGAGGAAGAAGTTGTTTCTTGGGTTTGTTGATCTGGAGACAGAATTCGATAGGGTACCACGCAAAGTATTGACATGGGCATTGAGGAAGTTAGGAATGGAGGAATGGTTGATCAGAGTAGTGATGGATGGCAATGTACAAGAGAGCGTGCACAGCTGTAAGGACGAAGGACGGGAACAGTGGTGAGTTTGAGGTGAAGGTGGGAGTGCATCAGGGGTCGGTACTAAGTCCACTACTATTTGTAGCTGTGATGGAGGTGCTGGCTCAGAACGTAAAGGAGGGTTTACCGTGGGAGTTGTTGTATGCAGATGATCTGGTGTTGATTGCGGAAAGTATGGATGGACTGAAGGAAAAGATGAACCCGTGGAAGGAATGTATGGAGACAAAAGGTCTGAAGGTGAATATCGGAAAGACGAAGGTGATGGCAAGTGGTAAAGCATGTGGTGAGGTGGAAAGAACTGGGAAGTGGCCCTGTGCTGTGTGGAGGAAGGGTGTCGGAGTGAACTCCATTCAATGTACAATGTGCACTGAGTGGGTTCATCAAAAATGTAGTGGTCTGAGAGGGTCATTAACCAGTGTGGCAGCTACATTCAAGTGTAAGGTGTGCACAGACGGAGCTGCAGATGGAGGAGATGTTGAGTTGGATCTTGGAGACGGCGTGAAGCTGGAAGGTGTGAAAACATTTTGCTACCTCGGAGACATGCTAAATGGAGAAGGTGGATTAGACTCGGCAACGGTTGCTCGAGTGAGATGTGCATGGAAGAAGTTTCGGGAACTGAGTGGCGTGCTGATGATGAGGGGAGTGTCGTTGAAGCTGAAGGGAAAGGTGTATGCTGCATGTGTGAGAAGTGTTATGATTTATGGGAGCGAGACATGGGTAATGAACGTAGAGCAGCAACGAAGGTTGGAAAGGGTGGAAATGCGAATGGTTCGACGGATGTGCGGAGTATCGTTGAGAGAGAGGAAGACAAATGATGAATTGCGAAAGATGATAGGAATAGAGCCTGTGATTGATTCTGCGAAGAGGAACAGGTTGAGATGGTTTGGTCATGTGTTGAGGAAGGATGAAAGTGACTGGTTGAGAAGAGTGATGGAAATGAATGTAGAGGGAAGCAGAGGACGGGGAAGACCGAGAAAGACTTGGCTAAAGATGGTGGAAGAAGAAATGCGGGCAAGGGGGTTAACAAAGAGAGATGCAGAAAATAGGGCAAAATGGAGAAGATTGTCATGGGGACCGCAAGGCTAACCCCCGCTCTAGCAGGGAAAATGGCCTTTAAAATGCATGTTGTTGTTGTTGTGTTAACTACTAGTATGTGATTTTCAAATGGTACCCTGTATCACTTTAATTTTCATGGTGTGTAGCTTGTGGTGATATGAGTTCATTGATTTTGTAAAACTGACACAATTCATAACATTTTCGTTATGCCATTATCTTAACTCTACTGTACTCATTTAATTTGCAACATTACTTGATTCAATCTTTTAATCTCGGTATTCATGTCATCATGAAAGTCTTTCTATCTTGATTCCACATTTGTTTCTATTCTCATCAACATCCTATGGTTTATCAATTTGTTCCAACACACTGTAACCAAGGGTTTTAACCAAGCCTCCCCCAAACTATTTCCAATTTGAACTCAAAATGCGAGTTAAACAAAAATTCGAAGAATTAACTTCAAAGGGTCAACAAATTAATTTTATAAACAGATCTAATTTTCATCCAATAGTTTTCCTTGCCAACTGTCATATTTTCAACACTTTAATAAACCTTTGAAAATCTCTCCCAAATCAATAAATTCCCTTTTTACTTTCCAAATACTCATCTGTAAATTACGTATTCAATTACAGTTTCTCCCAATTTGTTTGGCCTTAATGGCCGCAGAAGTGGCTGCTAACATGCAGTACCTTTTTATCTACCAAGCAAGTATTCTTCCACATAAGACCTCGACCAAATTTTAAAATCTGGGATTTCTGATTATATGGATGCACACTCTCAGGACATTTCAGGCTGCTGTTAACAATCCACTGCGATAAATTAATTCCTTTACCCATAATTAATTAATTAGTACAAATTGAGGATATTATCCCGATCACATTCATTTATGATCTGTGTCTATGCATGAGCCGCGTCCTCACTACTCGCGACGCACTCCGCACTCGCACACCCAGGCATCCACACACATCCCATACACTCTTACCGCACACCATGTGCCTATCACTGCCACCCCCCTAAACTAATGCTCATGGGCCCTGGCTGAGGAATGGTGAAATTACCATTCCTCCACGTGGGGTACACTACTCTCATGGTCCGCTTCACTGCGAGCCTCTTCATTTGGATGTTCTTTGTCATGGCTCGGCCTCGACGGGCCGAGCGATCCATTCGGGTGGTTGGTCGCCTGTATGTGGTGTCCGTCCAGCATTTTCGATCCAAAGGGGGAGGTATGGATGGGCCGAGGTTCAGGGCCCCATCCCTGCATGGGGCTTCGCGGTCCCACGCACAGTGACCCAACCGCGCACGGTCGGAGCACCGCACCCGCCAAGGTGCGCGGCTCCGAAATGTCCGACCTCCCCTTGAACCTCACCGATTGCTTTTCCCGCCACGGCACGGCACCAACCATACAGTGCGGGGGCGGGCACGAATCGTGCACGTCGGTCCTTGTGAAACGGCCGCGGCACCAATCCCCGCCGGTCCCTGCTGCACACAACTCACCGAGGGCTCGCGTCTGCTATTCGTCGCGCTAAACGCTACCCCGGTCTGTGTCTATGCATGAGCCGCGTCCTCACTACTCGCGACGCACTCCGCACTCGCACACCCAGGCATCCACACACATCCCATACACTCTTACCGCACACCGAGGTGCACTCACGCCCCTCACACACTTCAGTACGCACTCCTCTTCAACGCACTCTTCTACCCCACAACCAGGCACACACGCGACTTCCACACACTTCATTATCGCTCACCCTCACGCACACTCTTCCGTTACACACTCCGTAACACCCCCGGGTGTGCACTCCTGCACACACTCTGCAACACACTCTCCCGTTACACACTCCATAACACCCTCGGGTGTGCACTCTCCTGTTGCACACCCAATCATCGCACACCATGGCGCACACTTTTCTCACATGCTTCGGTGCACACTGTTCTCTCACACGAGCACCAGTCGCCCTCGTACACCGCACAATGGACCTTCCCCGACCCCCCGGGTTTCGTCTCTCTCCCAAGCGCGCCAAAAACCCTTTCACGCCAAACACATTCGTGCCATTATTTCTACTCACCTTGGGGACCTCCTTTTCCGCCAGCACCTGCAAACTTTTTATTTTGTTAGCAAGCACGGCATCACGGTGTGAATACGAACTTTGTACTGGTTCCATTTCTACCTCCCGTGATTTATTTTCTGATTCTAACGTCTCTTCAGCCCCAATTGTTTCTGCAATTTGAATGATTTCTTCGATGACCGTCGGCGCACATAAAATTTTTTCGTCCAATTCGGCGACCGTCGGCTCTTCTGCACCTCACGTCGCGATTTCTATATCAGCAGTCAACTTAGCTGTCCCTAGCTCAAGCTCGCTCCCCACGCGTTCCTCACACTGCTTCACCTCGTCGCGCCCCATTGCGACCTCCTCGCTCAACCTGCGCCTAATGTCCTCCCCCGCTTTTTTATGTCCTTCTTTGACGCTGCCATCATTTTTTCCAATTCCTGGGTGGATTTGTCCCCCATTTCTTTCAATTGACCACCCTTTTTTTTTTCCAACCCCTCCATGTTACACCTTGCTTCGTCCCTCATTTCTTTCATTTCCCTCCTTGATTTATCCCCCTCCATTTTCATGTCTTCACCCAACTTGACCATAAAGGCCCTCATTTGTGCCATAAATAGGCCCCAGTCCGCTGTCACCGCGGGCTCGGCTGCCGCTGCCACGTGCGAGGCACCGCCATTTTCTTCACCAGCTACCATCCCATCTTCGGCTTCCTCCATTACCAACTGTCTCCCTCGGTCCTGGGTTATCAATTCTACCTCTACCTCATCTTCTATTACTCCCGCCAGCATTCGACTGCCTTGGCTAGCCATGGTACAAATATAAATTTGGCTTTTTAATACTAAATTTTGTCTGCTCGTAATTTCGAGTGTGTGAGGCGCACTCCCGGTCCAATCCCACCCCCGGACACCAAATGTTACGGTTTTCGCGCAAACCTCCTGCCCTTACCAAGGGGAGATTAAGCCCCTTGTTATTTTTGGGTCATCGCAACCGAAAGACTTGAATCTCCCCTCCCGGGCAGACGCAGGGTAAGGTTCCGGGACAATTCTCGCACGTACCTAAGTACCTATGCCGCCACGGAAGCGGGGATCAAGCCTCGCACGAACCACGCGTAATTTGAGTACGTCCGAGCGAATGACGTACCACATGGTCCGTGCAGTTACCTGGTATTGGAACCCGATTAGAGCGATAATTATTCGTACCACGCTGTCAATGATGGAAAACACAGGGACGATCAAATGGAAGGAAGAACACAGGTTTAGTAATTATTACGTCCAAGGCGAAGAGACACAGAGCAGAACTTAAACAGTCTTAACTTATCCCCAGACACGGGCCCGTTCACACCCACAGGGCGAAATGAAGGAAGGATGATGTTCACGCGCTGAATGCGCCGACTTGTTCGTCCATGAACAGCTTCGCCCGGCGTGGCTCTCCCCGGTCACAGCACGTCCCTCGGTGAAGGCAAGCAGGCGGCGGGAGGGATTCTTGCAGCGCCTCTCTCGAACAAAGGCAGAGCAGGCAGGCGGGAAAATGTACGCGTCTTTCGCCAGGCTTGGCGGTTTCTCACAGCGCGATTAATTAACGGCGTGCTCTCACTCGCGTAACTCAATCGAGAGGATCTGCCTCAAGCTCAACCGAGCATTTAACTGTTCAAGCGCCTCTTTCCCCAGAACTCGTTTGGCTTCTTTCAGCGCACCTCTCCTCAGAACTTGCTCACTTGTCAAGCGCCTCTCCCATAACTACTTCACTTCTTTCAGCGCACCTCTCCTCAACTGGGGTGGGGGGCTTTGCGCAAAGGGTTTTATTGCCACACCCTTAGCCCCATCGAATGTTCTAACCACGCCTTTTGACGCAGTGCTAAGCCACTCCCTTCAAGCCCTGATTGGCGGCTCGCGCTTAACGTAGGCTTCTTCTCCGCCTTCCTTCGGTCTTGCCTCGACTTGTCAGGTTGCCTCGTGTTAATTTGCGCCAAAAACCACAGTATCGAGGCGGCATAAGCAATGGAAGGACCTAACTCTCATTATTCTACTCAACGCAAAACTAACACAGGAAAAGGACTATGCTTACATTTACTAAGACATAACTGAACTATCACGAGGCTACGTGTTGTAGTGTGACTAAACTATGAGGGGGAAATTAACCTTTATTGCAAAAACTCAAAACCGCAACAATATATATTTTTTTTTTTCTTCCAAAAAAAACGGATCGTTCAATACCCCATCATGGCTCGCAAACACCATCTAGATTTTCACACAAACATCATCAGCAGTAGACGCAATGTGAACAACCAATCTCACAGCCTATACAACGTTTAAAAATGTTCACAATCCATCCCTGAAACCAACCCACAGTGTTATCCAAACAAAAATGTGCAATATGCTAAAAAAAAAAATGGATCAATACTTCCAAAAAAAAAATTGCAACGCCCACAGGATTCGAACCCAACGAAAAAAAATCTTGTGCCAGGCGCATTTACTGACTGTGCCATTTCAAAGTTGGGACACTAAAAAAATCTATATATATATATGTAGATATCGCGCGTCTCGTGTACATTGAACGGGCATTTGAACGACTGTGCACAACTCGAGTGCGCATTGCACGCACTCGGGTGAGATATGTACGTGCGCTATGTACGTGCAGGTGCGTGCACGAAATGTCCCTTCCGCGTCAAAGGAACCGCGGAGCAATGATTCATGTACGTTACCCGTGGTGATTACCATGTACGTGTATGTGTACTCAGCGTTCACCCACGGTTTGACTCGCGAAGCGGTAACTGAGCATATCGGTACATGCGAACGCACTTTGCGTCCCTGTGTGAGCCTGCACACTCTGGTGCGAGCTGAGCCCGGTACCTTTGTACCGAGCCTGACATGACATTTAAAAAATGGATTAATGGTGCATCATAAGATTTTTATTTATAAAAACCCAACCAGCCGTTCCAGAGATTTCAATAGTAGTGCGTTCGTGCGAACGCGCATGTCAATCGCTCATCGGGTGCACGTTGCACGCGCTCGGGTGAGCGACCATCAGAATCTATGAGCCCTGTGTCGCGCATTCGGCCGTGCGCACTGTGCACCGGTACGTGTACATTTGAGCGCGTACATGAACCGTGTATTATGCATCGCGGACTCAGTGATTACAGCTATGAGAACGCTGAATAAAACGAATCGCAAGATATTACGCTTACAAAAACACGAATTGGTTTATTTTGAGCCCAAATGTTCATTCTGACCATTCGCGTCCGCTCGCTGATTCGCTCGTTCAATACAAACGTGCGTGTCAAAACAGCCCGCGCCTTTATTGAACTGGTTCGCAGCGCGTGTCTGTCGCGTGTGATCAATTTAAACAGCGCATTAAAGCAGATATTTACAAAAATACTCGCGTATATTCGAAAATAATCGCAAAAAAAAAAATCGGAAAAAAAATCGAGTTATCGCAAAAATCGCATTAAAAATCGCTATGGATGTACCATCCTTCATTCTGTTAGTTCTGCTGCTTCTACCGGTGCCAGACAAAAGATTTCTACCATTATTTATTATGGGAACCTCGATTTCATCTGTTCCAGGAGCAAAAAGTTGTAATAGTAAGGGCATTTTATGAGATATTTCACAAATCTGTTAACTAAATTGTTACCAAAAAATTTCTTCACCACTATGTTTGTAAAGGTGTGTAATAACATGTGTTAAAATGTTGAAGTTCAACTCCCGTGGGAAACCCAGAAAAAAAAGCTGTTGAATTCGGGTACCGAAAAATTATTTTCGAGAATTTTTTTTTTTTAATCGGCCCTTAAGTAACTTATGAGGGGTCAAATAAGGGTTTTTCATGATTCTGAGTTGATTGTTAACATTTATATTTTCACTTTTACATTTACACACAAAGTAGCTTTTATTTCACATACATATATAATACTCAAGAGTTATTTCTCATTCACAATGTCAGAAGTTTCAACAGTCATTGTCTATGTCTTCTTCAGACTCAACAACATCATGACTGCAGTTTCTGCATGTAATGCCATTACAGACTCCACAGGCCGAGATGCACGTGACCCCATTCTTCTTGCAGCTGCATCGCCGGTTGCTGCAATCTCAATGACAATTACAGCTCGTGAACTGCAATAGCTCCTCAGGAGCCGTGGGGTCCAGTGTTGGAATTGGCTCATACCCATGCACACCTATTGTCCATCCAAAGTCACTGGGGTTCAGAGACATGCTCTGTAGAAGGATCCAGTCCCGGGTCTGCAGGTAGGCACGGAGTGAATGTTGTGCAGCTGCACCCTCTGTTGGAGGTAGAGTCTCTGGTTTGATCACTCCTGCCGCTGCCTTCCTTGAGAACATGTTGTACCGAATTTCACCCAATATAGTATCTCGTCCATGGTAAATGTACTTGAAAATCGCAGTACCAGCCTGAATCACTGTTTCCTTGGTGGCTTCTGTGTCAAGGAAGATGTCGATGTACTCAGCCGCGTCCCCTTCGCAAAACCTAAAAAAAAGCACCACCTGGTGGTGGTGTTATGTAAAGTATAATGTAAAACAGAAATAAAATTATTATTATTTTTAACATTTATACTATGATGACAATGATTATAATTATTATTATTAGTAGTATTAGTATTATTTGCCAACGTAATAGTAGTATTATCATTATTACCTGGCAAATAGAGTTGTTTTCCCATGACCAGCGATTGCAGAAACCGTATCACACCCCGTGAAGGCGTGACAGAAGAGCAGGTAGCTCTTCTGTGTTTCGGAGAGAGATTCTTTGATCTTTCGGACGTCATAAGAGCCGTTTGATGTGGTTAAGAAGAGTGGATGGTGGCTGTCTGAGCTATGGTGCACCAGCATTACCAGCACGTCTGCATCTTCTGCCCGCACCTGAAAATATAACAACATGTACAAAGCATAATGAACCGTTCAAGAACAGATTTAACTTTTCAACAGTGTGAATTCTCTTATTTTTAAATTACCCCATCTCCCCCTGGGCTCCATCCAATAGTTATACTAACTGAAGACACAAATGGTACTGACCTCAACAGAGCCATCTGAAGCAGCAGCCAATGCCTCTCTCACAATTGAAGTGTCAGCATCATTGTCACACTGCTCCACAGTGATGTGATGTTTTCGGAAGGTTGAAGAGAGAAGGTGGATGAGCTCACTCTTGTTATGAGTGTTGTCCAGAAACTTTGCTCTTGGGGTCCAGTTGGACATATCCGGTCGAATCTGGAGATTACAGCAGGAATTCTTGGTACGCCGGATGTGGTCGTGCTCTTTTGGTGATCTGCTGTAGCCATCAAAGACCACAATGATCTTCTGGGAGTGGCGGCCCAGATACTGCACGTAGCTCAAGTAACTGTTGGTGATCTCCTGCCAGGTCTGACGTTGTTCCCACTTCACCATGTAGACAAGCCATCCGCCATCAATTACGAGGGTGCAGCAGGGTTGGTTAGTCAAGTCAAGTGGATCAGTTAACGCCTTCAGGCTTGTATTTGAAAAGTCTGCCTTGTTTGCCTTGTTCATCTTCTGATCTTTGTTGCTGAACAGGGACATTGGGAAGGGAGTCAGCTCATACTGTAAGCTTGTCTCAACTGTCATATCCCGCTGGGCGAAAATGATCAGTCGGTTGAACAACTTTAGTGAGTCAAGGTGAATCTTTTTCTCGTTGACCAAGGGAAATTTTCTTCGTGATGACAGGGCTTTTATCTTTGACTCGACATCCATGGTCGACGTCACTGACTGTCCATCCAGCTTGATCTGCATCTCCATCCCAACTTCAGCTGCTCTCTCAGCATTGACTGCGTCATCTCCAGTGCTTGTGAATCCTGTTGAGAAAGACACGAGCAACTCCTTGTCTCTATCGTTGTCGAATGGCTTGATCTCCTCAAACCATTTTAGGACAAGTTCAACTGCCTCTGCATCTCGCTTCATCTGTGTCTTGGCAAGGTCTCTGTGGACTGGAACATGTTTACTGACGTCCTCCTCCATCCGCCGGTTGACATCAGACAGGTGACTGAGGGTGAGCACCCAGCATTTGTGGCCAGAAAAACTGTTTCTCATTCTTCCTCTGCTCAGTCCACCTTGTGACTTGGCTGCCTTCATTAATGTCTGCTCAATGCAAATGTCACACCATGTGCCGGACCACTCATGACTTGAGTAACGGACAAGGTGGTTCCCGTGGGCAGTGAGACGTTCTAAGGTGTCTTTGTAAGCAGGCAAAGTTTCTAGTTCCTTCATGAGTTGACAGTACAGCCGTGCGCCCTTGGCATACTGATTATGGCCTGCAGCGGCAAAGATGTGAAGCATCTTGGTAACAATGCAGGACAGATGCCCATTGTGGTCTGCAAGTCGCTCGGTTCTGATAAAGACCTTGATCACATCGACCATGTGGTGGTACTCCACCCAGAGTGCAGGTGTTCTTCCTCCTTTTGCGAGTCGTTTGAAGGTTTCTTCAAACCTTTGCTCAAACACTGGCACTACTGGGTCTGAGTGTCTGGCTCCCATCTTCCCATCAGCCACCTTCTCCATGAAGGTCTTCATGTCACCACGCTCCTCCTCAGTGAAGGCAAGTTTCATGATGTGTTGATAGATGGCTGCATCGATGAGGAGGTGAACACGGATTGCCTTGTCAAAACATCCTCCATCCATGATGTGGTTGGCTGTCGTACTTCCAGGATAGATCAACTGGATCACATCTAGTAGTACAGAATCTTCCATGATGTTACCCATTGATCCAAGATAAGACTTCAGCAGGTGAAAACCACCCAACCTTGGAATGACGGGTAGATTTGCCTGCTTTATTATATTCACAGCCTTCAGCCAAATCGGAAGATCAAAGGTCACTATAGCGACCCCAGCGCGCCGTATGCACTCTTTCAGAGTGGTGAAGATGGTGTTGAGGTCATTAGGGTCTCCTTCAATAACTGGGAGGAACTCGATCTGTGTGCTCTGCTTTGCATCATTAGCATGGATTCTCTTCATCCAGCCATTCCAGTTGGAGTGTGGGAACTCAGGATCGTTGGCTTTGATCACCCACCCCGCTGCCCAGAGTGTGTCACCTGGAGTGAGGAGTGGCTGATCATGAGCCAGGGAGGAGGAAAGCTCAGCGAGGGGGAGAAACATGATCGCGTTCGTTCCTATCTGTTTCCTGTTCGTAAATGGAATAATCTTTACTTCAGTTCCTCTCAGGATCTTAGCTTTGTCGAGTGCCTTCAACTTCACCCGGGGGAAAGCTGCTGTTGTCTGTGGATCTGGCAAAGGTGGTGCCGGAGAGGTGACTTCGATCCAACCCATTGAGTGAAAGGGAGTGTTTCCGTGAATAGAGACAATGTTTAAATCTATATTGTCTCCAACAAACTGAGTGACTGCATTGTTTGTTTCCCCAGCCTCCATAAAGACCACCTGATCATTACTTGACAATTCACTTTCACTGGCTGGCACTTTGGCTGTCATCACTGATTGATCCTCAAGCGCAGCATCAACCGCAACCTCATCATTGATCTGTTCATCGGTTTCCTCCACAATGGTGTCAAGAGTGCCAGAAGTATCTGGAACATCATCTCCACTCCTACTATTAAGGAAGCAGTATTTGTAGTTTTGTGTCTCCGTGTAAGACTCAGTGTATCCCAGCCGGTGGAACTTGTTGAGCATCCATTTTGACCCAAATCTATGATCAAGTTGTATGGCAAGCCCCATTTGGTGTGGCAATACTCCAGACCGAGGTCGACAGGCCTTAATAAAATTCTGCCCCCAAACGGCAACTCTTTCGTCTGTCTTGACAATCGGTCTCAAGAACATCTGAAGGCTTGCAGGAACAAGTGTCAGCTGACTATCGATGTCAGTCATACTGTGTGTGGTGGGGTATGACTTTGGACCTAAATCAATCAAGGCAATATCATTGGATATGAACTTGAGTGCCGTCTTTATGATCTGAGTCTTCTCATCTCCATGGTCAAGATTAGCATGATGCACTCGCAGAATATTGTCGGTGCCATCTTTGAGACAGAGTACATCTGCCCTTCTTTCCTGTGTTGTGAAATACAAGGTGTCTTCGTATTTCTCTAGAAGTTTTATCTTTAGCCAATGCTTTCAATAAGAAAGGCTCTTCTCTAGTGACTGATCAAACTCCTGCAGCTTTTCATGGACTTGGTCCATGTTCATTACCCCATGCTCTAATTCTGAGTCTAACCATTTGCAGAATTCAATAAAAACTGCCTCTCGCTCCTCATCAATACTCCTCTGTCCTCTCTTCCCTTTTCCTTCCTCATCAGTCTTGGACAAACTGTCACCTCTCGCAAACATAAGTTTGCATCGCAAATGGTACAGTGTTTCTTCTGCTACCAAGTCGTTGATCCCTTCCAGGCGTCCAGTGACTTCAGTGCCCCAGTCATTCCCGCGACTCCGTGCTGTCTTCAGCAAGCTTGCCTTCAATGTATCTGCAGTCAAATTATCTGGCACTCTGTATTTCTTTCTAGCTTGTGCTGGATTATTTTTGTAGAGCTGGGCTGGTTGGTTGCAAAGAATGCATACATCCTTATACAGGAGGTCAACTGACTGTGATCTTCTAGAACTGCAGCCAGTTGATGAACTGATCTCACAAGTAGTGCGTCTTCTCTTCAACTTTGATGACTCTTTCTCTGCCTTTGATGCTTGAGCTGACTTCTTGGTGGTTGCAACAAAGTTGTTGTACAGATCATTTTTACACTTCTGGTGGTACCTCAGTTTTCCTTCCTTTTGAGCCTCCTTCATACGTTCCACAACAGTAACATTTTCGACAGTTTCTGCTTGTTTCAATAAAGTTGAGTATCCCTTTGGAGTTGCCTGTGTGAGCCTTTCAGCTGGTGTATCCGAGCGTGCACAGATGAAGCAATTGAGCACAGGTGGAGTAACGTCTTCATCCATATTGCTCGACTCCATGTCCTGCAAAGTAGAAAATGAGATATATTTAGAAATTATTTTTCCACAAAGGAGTGAGTGTCTGTGGTGAAACATAAATGTTAACAATCAACTCAGAATCATGAAAAACCCTTATTTGACCCCTCATAAGTTACTTAAGGGCCGATTAAAAAAAATAAAAATTCTCGAAAATAATTTCTCGGTACCCGAATTCAACAGCTTTTTTTCTGGGTTTCCCACAGGAGTTGACCTTCAACATTTTAACACATGTTATTACACACCTTTACAAACATATTGGTGAAGAAATTTTTTGGTAACAATTTAGTTAACAGATTTTCATATGTTTCCCTTACTATAAACAGGTCTGGCACCCAGCTCTGCTCACCAAACTCTCCTCCTATGGTATCCATGGAAATCTCCACGCATGGCTTGCGGACTTCCTCTCTGGTCATAGTCAACGTGTGGCCCTGAATGGATTTCTCTCATCTCTCCTTCCTGTTCAGGCTGGAGTTCCCCAAGGCAGTGTTCTGGGCCCTGTGCTTTTTCTGGTCTTCATCAATGATCTCACCGACTCTCTGGAAAATCCTCTCTATCTCTTTGCTGATGACTCCACTCTCTGCCGCTCCATTCCTCTTCCCTCAGATCGGCAGTCTGCAGCCTCCTCACTCTCTGAAGACCTGGACAAAATCACAGACTGGTCAAACAAGTGGAACATGTCTTTCAATCCTGACAAATCTCACACTCTTACTATGTCTCTCCGAAAAGATCGACTGGACAACCCTCCCATCTACTTTCTCAACAATCCTCTCCAAGAAGTTCTGTCGCTCAAGCTTTTGGGTCTCACTATCTGCCATGATCTTTCTTGGGAAAACACATTTCCAAGATGGCCTCCAAAGCCAGTCGCCGACTGGGCATCCTCCGTCGTGCGAAGTCCTTCCTCGGCACACCTGAGCTCCTCACCACATACAAGGCTTTCATCCGCAGCTCAATGGAATACTGTTCTCCCCTATGGTCCGGTGCTCCTGCCTCACACCTAGCTCGGCTTCACGCTGTTGAAACCAAAACTTTCAGAATCATTGTAATCTCCCGCGATGAAGCTATCTCTGAGGGCCTTTCACTCACTCACCGCAGACAGGTAGGTGGTCTTTCTGTCTTCGACCGACTCCTCTCCGGCCTTGCTCCCCCAGCTCTCTCTGTGCTTTGTCCCCCAAATATTCCTACAGGTCGCACAAGATCTGCCAGCAACCCTCTGATGGTTAAACTGCCGAAATCTCGCCTCTCTGCTCACCTTCACTCTTTCATTCCACTTTTCTCCCACCTCTGGAACAAACTCCCACACTCCCTTCAATCCCACTCCTCCCTCCAGGTCTTTAAAACAGCTGTTCACCACCATCTCTTATCTTCCCCCATCCAAAACCTTGATCTTTTCTACCCCCACTAATTCACCCCAGATCCACCTTGTTTGAAATTCCAACTTCTTTCCTGGAAGTCCTGGCAGTGTCCATATGTTTTATACCTCTCCCACCCACCCTCCCCCCCTTCCCATGCCTGCCCCCCAAAGCCCTCTCCCTCCCACAGATCTCTCAATGTCTCCATGGCTCTCGGTCCCTGCTCTCAAATGTTGTGTTTGTGTCCTTCCCCCTCTCTCCCCATCTTGTCTACCGCTCCCGATGTTATATGTTTTATGTGTCGGTTTGTCTTTCTGTGTGATTAATGTTCGCTCTTTCATGAGCCTCGATCTTGTATACAAAAAAAAAGAAAAAAAAAAGAAACACGACATTAGTATGTCACCTCCACCAATGTACAATCATAAAAAAAATATACAAATATACAAGTAAGGTCGACCATAATTTACATAATTATATAGTACACCTCCATTTCAGTGGATCTTCATGAAAAAAAGAAAGACACAGCACCATTACGAAAGATGAAAAAAGGTCTTTTAGCGGATTTTTGTCCTCAAAAAACAACGAAAAAACACCAAAAAATTAATGGCACCATTACTGAAGTGTGTATATATCTGTGATTTCCGGGGCTTTCTGCATAAATAAATGCCTTGTGGAGTTGCCCACCGACCACATTTATAATAGATATACGCAATTGACATAAACAATAACTGTACAAATCTCGATACTATCTGCGTCCAAATTCAGCCCCACCAGATTCATTGCAGACCCTTTTCAAGACTAGCAGGATACAATGAAACATCGTGAACACAGGCAGATTCTTCATACCTTGAACAATTTGCCTGGACGTGTTTGGACCGATGCTAATGTGGGGGCTAAGGGTTCAGTTTGGGTGAGGGTTGGGGTTGAGGTTGGGTTAGGCTTCGTATATTATTATGACTCACTCACGCACACCAACAAACAAAATTGTGTTCAGAAGTTAAGCCCCCAACTGAAAAGTTGAGGGATTCTGTGTTTGGGGTTCACAGACCTTAAGAACGTATCCCCATTGAACACACACACAAAAGTTAAGCCCCCAACTGAAAAGTTGAGGGATTCTTTGTTTGGGGTTCACAGACCTCAAGAACATATCCCCATTACATTTTATTTATTTATTTATTATTTTCAAGGGTATTATCTGCTTACTTGTGTTTTTTGTAATTCTTGTGAGTTAAATGAACCCAAGATTTCTTCTCCATTTAAATCATATAATTTGTAGGTCCAAGGGACTGTATCCATTACATCAACGATTTTAAATAATTCATTCGTCCATTTTTTTGTATAACCTTTCTCAAAATGACTTTTCCATCTGTATATTCTAACAATATCACCAAGTTTGAACTTGGGTTTTCTCAAATTAATCTCCTTTTCATATTCTAATTTTGTAAATGTTTCCGATGGTTTTGATTTTGTTGATGAATGAACTGTATTATTGTAATTATCTACAATATCCTCAATTAAATATACCCACTGTTGAGAACCGAGTTGTGTGAATTTTTTGTATAATTTCTCTTTCAAAGTATGATTAAAACGCTCCACAACAACTGCCTTTCCTTCATTAAAGGTGCTGTATAATTTAATACCCTTTCCCTGAAGAAATTTCATAAATATTTTGTTATAGAACTCTGTTCCCTCATCGGTCCACAGTTTCTTTGGTTTTCTTTTATCCCTATCAAATATTAGCTTGAAGGCTAACATGAAAGTACCACCCTTTTTATTTTTTAAAGGAACAACCCAGGCAAATCTACTCCTCAAATCAATAACGGTTAAGGCATATCTGTATCCCTTATCATTATTGAGTTCGATTAAATCAGCGGACCATATGTGGTCGGTGTATTTAGAATAAACTTTCCTTCTTTTAAACTTTGTGATTATAGGTTTATGTAATTCATTAGCCAAAAGGTCCTCAGTCTTGATGACATCATTGGAGTTTAAAAGTTTTTTGGGGAATAACCAAGACCAAGTTTCAATTTAGCACTTATCATTTTTTTTACAATAAACCTATCAACTTTCTCTCTCAATGTAGGATTTCGTATTAAAGACAAATTATACAACATTTCTCTGTCTGCTTCATGTTTTTCATCCAATGTAGTGGTATTCCCGTAAGCAATATCATGCTTCATACAAACTTCATCAACCCTATTTATAGGTTTAGACCAAGGTTTAGGATTGTCAGCCTCATCTAATCTTTTATCCAGGTTTGTTCCAGGACCACAGAAAGAATATCCAGGTAGATGTAGTTCCCCAGGAATTCCAGTTGTTGTAAATTTACTTCCTGACAGAAACTTTTGTATGTCTCCTCCACTTTTCGGAGAGATGAATTGGCACTTTTTAGAGCCACACACTTGACATATTCCTTTTTGATAAACTCTATTATTTTTAGCTTTAACATAAGATATTTTTAGATTTAGTCTTCTTTTTACATTTGAGACAAATACTCATATTTATTTATCAGAAAAATTCCGACAGAGTATCAAAACCTTTTTGGTTTTTAACATATACATTTCAATCTTTATTTTTAAAACATAAAGAATCCTAAGGAATGCTTTCACTCTCTCCTCCATTTATTTACAAATAAAACTTTAACCAAAATCAATAACCCCAACATCATCAACTATATGACCTTTCTCTTCTTCATGTATATCTTCTCCCTGAACTCATCTGTGCAAATTTAAAAATCAATATCTTCATAAGTCATTAATTCTTTATTTTCTTCTTCGGTGCGTTGAGATTGATTTATTTGCCGTAATACATTCAATCTTTCATTAATCTCTGGAATGGTCATCTTTTTATATTTTTCCTCCCTCTCTCTTTCCGCCTTCTCCTCCTCCTTTTTCTCCCTTTCCTCCCTTTCCCTTTTCTCTCTTTCTTCCCTCTCTTCCTTCTCTCTTTTCTCCCTTTCCTCCCTCTCCTCCCTCTCCTTTTTCTCTCTTTCCTCCCTCTCCTTTTTCTCCTTTTTCTCCCTTTCTTCCCTTTCCTCCTCCTTCTCCTCAACTCCTTCCTCGTCCCCAGCTACCCTTGAGTTTGAGCCCCAAATAATATTATGCATATACTCATCTGGATTTTGAGATATTCTTGTATCTATAATTATTTTTCTCATAATAGGGTACCAATAAGATTTGTTGATGATTTCTAAAAGAGTTTTCTATTTCATAACTTTGAGAAGTTCAGTTTTATTTAATATTTTAAACAAGTCTCTATTTGTGGGTTTAACAATATCAGTATAAGGCCAGTTTTTAATGACAGAATTTCCATGTATATGCTCCACATCATAAGGTATGTAATACCGAGCACCCTTTTCTTGTAGGTATCCCTGAATACAAAAATTATAATTCTCTTGTAGTCTTCTTCCTGCCATTTATGTATCAGAAATATATGTGAGATTAATATTATGACAGGTAATACCACCCCATCTTCCCACTACCAAATCAGGTTGTATTCCTCGGCTTTCTATCCTTATCTCATTGCCTTCCTTCTTTGTCATGCTAACCATCGCTATACTATCATATATTTTTCTTTTCTTAAAATCATGTAGTTGTTGTTTACTAATTGTACTTCCACATAAATCCTTATCCTCACCAAGTGGATAATATTCTTCTTTACGAGACTGATTCAAATCATGTAGGTCTTCTAAGTTTATTGAAAAAGACCAATTATACTCTAAATCAGGCATATCATACCCCCATTTATTAATTCGCATATTAACTATATGTCCTTCTTTATAAAATTCAATTGTAAGCAGATGTTAAATTTAATGAGGAAAGGTGTCTGGTCAGTATAACCAGGTGTTGTGGTTGCAAATTTTACTTGTTTAACAAAACGTGCTGTTTTATTTAAAGATATATATTGTGATAAATCACTGTATCTAATTAAGTCATTCGCATCTGTAGGGTTTGGATAATTGATTAATTTATAAGTATTCTTCATATTAATATTTTTACTTACACTATATTTTTGTCGTTCAGCCTGTGCCTTTGCATAATAATTTGATAAATCAATATCCTGAGAGGATTCTCCAAAGATAGAACCAGCTTTTCTGACATAAGTCATTTATATTAGATAAAAAATGACATCATAAAAATTTTCATTATTGTTGAGTTGAAATAATACATATAAACATAATTGGCCACAACATTTAGAATTAATTTCTTGAACTTGAAATGTTTGATAAACACCATTCTGTAAGAATTGTATTACTTCAACAGGTGGTGGCATACCATAACTATCAAAATAATATTTATCCTGACTATTATGAATACAAACCCAATGAGAACCATTCTGTGTGTCTAAATTCATAATAATATTCTTTGTATTCTTGGACAACTTTGTTAATTCATCTCTCATACAAATAACCACATAACAATTTTTAGTTTTTTACAATATTTAGTAAGTTCTATATTTGACGTTGTATTCTTTCCAAATTGTTTAAACCATTTATCCATTTATTTATGAGAAAGATATAACCCATTACCCCTTTTAGTTAGTTTAACACCCGCTTGAGCGATAGAGGAAAGCATATCTCCAACTAACAATCTAGCTTTATCAGGTACACTTTCAAGTTTTTGAGCAAAATCCACAATTACACCACTTCCACTAATTTGTTTCTCCAACTCCTTGTTATGTCTTTCCAATTCTTTTTGAGCTTTTAGTTGTGCCTTCCTTTCGTTTGCAGTTTTTACCGCTGCTGAAATACCACCAGTCAATGCTCCCGCCGCACTTAAACCAGCAAATAAAGGAATTAGAAATGGGAGAAATCCTGCACTCGTTGCCCTTGTTGAATATTTCTTCAACATAGGTTTTGTCATTTTAATTTTAAGCGAACCAGCATCATTTAGTGTTTTACCTGCTCTCTTGTGAGTAAAACATCAATTCTTACTGCTCCTTTTCTTTGAATTGTATTAACATTAATAATACAAGGCTTTTGATTTTGAATACAAGATGTTAATTTATTAAGATTGATTTGATTAACATATACCGGTTCTTTCCTACTCATTTGTTTATTAGAAAAAACCAATGTGATATTAATCATAACACCATTATCTGTATTAATCTGTAATTCTGTTTCCTCCAAAAGCAATCAATAAGTATCAACTTCTTCATTCTCTCCTCTTTCAATGTATAGAGAAGTATCCACTCTATTAGACTTTATAGTTTCCTTTTAAGAACTCAGGTCAATTGCGTAGATTGTATAAAGTTTTTGAAACGCAACCATATCCAAAATTGGATCATTATTACCGTTGCTTTCACACACCTTTTGGTAAGACTTGTAGGCTTCCGCATAAGCATTTTTTTCCCAATCAATTTCCAATCTATCTCGCGGATAAAGGTGCCATCAAGAGAAACCCGAAGTTGTTTCACCTTAGCATTATCACTCAGCGCATTATTCTTACTAGGGCGTGCCCGTACGTGGGTGCAAAAAAACATGCGTGCAAACAACAACAACAAAAAAAAACTTTGAAACCACGTGGCAGTAACGACCACAGAACCCCCCCTCTATTTACATGAAATGGTTTGGTCCATTCGCAAAGCCAAAGCGAACGGCTTGCGAGTACGGTAGAACCCCCCCCCCCCCCCCCACCTCTATTTACATGAAATGGTTTGGTCCATTCGCAAAGCCAAAGCGAACGGCTTGCGAGTACGGTGACCATACCTTGGGAACCACTGGTCCGATTAATTTCAAACCTTGAAAAGGCACATCCTCGGGTCCCCAGCAATATACCTGGCAAGTTTCAAGTATATCGGACCCGTGGTTGTCGAGAAACAGCGGTCACAGACAAACACACACACACACACACACACAGACACACACACAGAGATTACTGGAATTATAGATAGATCAGTACCCTCCTCTCCATCTGGTTTAAAAAAAATGAGCCAGAGGTATCGTGGCTTTCCTTGAAGAACACCCAAATTCCAAGTGTAGGTAGTGTGTTCCAGTTTAACGTGTTGACATCTTCTTTTAAGGTATGATACATTTAGCGGTTTCTTTGAGTTAAGTCTTCTGTTTAACATCTCTTCCGTTTTAAGATTAGGAGTATATTCGCTGATATACCAACACAAATCATTAATAATAAATTTATTATTATCGCCAAAAGCATTTTCAGCCCCAAAAAGCAATCTATTTCCATTATCATTCCTTTGTAGTTGAAATCTAATTTTAAGACCATACAAAACTCTGTCATAATCACAAAATCCAAATATACCTTTAAGAGATACTGCTACGGTAAAACTATTCTCTACTTTTGTTTCATCATTATACATTGCCTTCCTTTGACTATAACCAGGGTCAGCATTTGTTCCCGTTGACATATCAGGAATAAAACCTTCAACAGCTCTCTTACCCATTCTATCACTAAACGAATATAGTGTAAATTTCATCATTTCAGATGTGGCATAGACATAATCAACCGCTTCAACCTCTTGTGTTCCAATATACAGGTGAACACTATCAAACATTTTCCAGAAGAAATCATTTACGAGTGTAGCATTAGTGTTATTCGCAGCCTTAGTGAATTTAAATTTACACAGCAAGAAACTATCAGCTAGATTCAAGTAAGTTTGTTGATTATTTATTTCAAAACTTTTTGTTCCGTTTGAATTCCAGTCTGTTCCTGTTATAGCATTTACCTTAAAATAGTCTTCCTTTTTCGTGGAGTTTGAAATGATAATCGTATCATCCAAATCATAGATACTATCAATCGCTTCAATACTTGTATTTATATAGCATTAAAATCGTTGAAACCCTGACCCAAGTATTTTCATGATTTTTTGTCGTTCTTGTGAAGGCAGTTGAGTTTTGCCTTTTTTTTATTTCTTTGATTGCTTGTAATTTATGAGACTCCTTTTGAGCATCTTTTATACTCTTTATAGCACCCGCAACTGAGCCCACGGCAGAAGCAATTGAACCAATTAGGTCTTTATGTTTAAGAATGGTTGAACCAATACCCATTAGAGTATCAATTATCCCATCTGCTTTATTTCTAAATTGATGTCCCACACCCCGTTGTCTCTTTGGTTTATAGTATCCTCTACCAAGAAACATACCTTCACCCTTATAGTATGGTGAAAGGAACATCCCCTCCCCTGTAATTATTTTATATTTTCCCAACTTGTGTTTTCTCACAATAACCATTATTTATTTATTGAAAAACTTCACGTAGGTGAATACTGATGGATATAATTTCATCATTAAAGGATATCATACGATTATCTTGGTTGGTTATCCTAAAATTTACTCTGTATATGGTTTTTCCTGACACAGGTAAATAAACAAGATTTTTTGGTTCCATATTAAATTTATAACCAATCGCGGTTGAGTATGCGCTGAATGAAAATATTGTATTTGTTTTTATTCCATCGTTATAAGCACCATCAATCAAATCACAATGAATTAACACCGAATTTATACCGGAGGATATTTAAATGACATTATCACTGTAAAACGTCCCGTTAGTTTCAATCTTTTTTAAAGAGAAACCCAATAGCTCTCTAAACGATTTTTCAATCGTGAAATCAACTTTATAATTATTTTTAAGTTTAATAGTTGATTTTGAAGTGTGTTTTTGAATATCTATTACTCTATTTTTTGGTTCATTACCTTGTTCTTTCATAAGGCGAGAGACTTCAGAAAATATTTGAGAAATCTCGTAAGCTCCGGGTGAAACGGTTATAGTTTTATATCCACTTCCTGGATTATAACTAAACTTGTTGTTTTTCTCTGTGATATTAAACAAGGTATTATAAGTTTCCATCGACAATAAAGATGCCTCAAATTCTTTTGTGGGGTCAAGTTGTCGTGGGTAAGGGAATCACTCGTTGTGAAATTAAAACTAAGAATTGTGCTTCTCATCTTATTTAATGTCTGATAAAATATCTTTGTATTGATATTTATTAATTATTTTCATATTCATCAACTGGTCTAAAATGGTGGATGTTTCATTAAAACAATTGTTGTTTCCAGCCTTCTTACTACCTAACAACAATAATAGTCTTTTAACTAATTGTGATGGGTCATTTGGAAGAAAGCTAACACCCGAATCAAGCTTACTTAAAGCATCAATAATATGTTTCTCCTTCTCATTCTTCTTACTTTTACCAGCAACAGAAACTCCATAATCAAGTGCGTTTAGCAACTCAATATACTCTCTATCTTCCTCTCTTTCCATATCAAGTGGTTCCTCAAAATATTTTGAACCACTAAATCCGGAGTTTGTTAGAAGAAACATTAATCTTGGAGTTAATTCAACATTTGGTTGAGCAGACCTTAAGAACACCAATTTATCATTAAATATCAATAACTTTTCTTTCACAAGATGGAACTGTGCTGGTTCTTCTGTTGGAATGAGACCTGCTCTGGTTTTTGAATCCGCCAAATATTCATTGTTTTGAAGAGCTTCCACAACATAATTAGGGGGTTGATTTACCTCCTCAAGTTTCCGAAATAATTCCTCATCATCATATTCTAATTCTCCAAGTTCTTGCTCTGTCATTTGACTAAAATCTTTGAGCATTTGAAGTTTTTTCGGAGTAAATTCTACCGTGGGAACTGGAGGTGAAATCGTTTGTTGAGTTTTTTTAAGTGGTTTAAAATTTTTCTCTTGTTTTCTTTCAAAGGCTTCTTCACCCGTCAGTTTCTGTCTCCTTTTCTTCTTTATGTCTTCCTGTTGCTTTACAACTTTTGAAACCAACTCTTGATGTTCTTTAAACTTTCTTGCTCTTTCTTCGGTATTCATTTTCTGTATTTATTTATTGAAAAATATCATTTAATGAATTGTAAAGGGCAATGGGAAAATTTTCCTTTTCTTCGTCATTATAGTAAATGTGTTGAAGTAAATCCTTTTCTTTAAATATTTCATCAAATTCTTTATTGGTATTAATACGAGTTGTTATTTCTTCTTCACTAATACTTGTATCTCTGCTTTTCATGCATTTGCGTTGAGTCTCCTCATCGATATCAAAACCGAATGATAAAATCTTAACTCCATCACCACACAAATGTTTAATAATTTGTCTCATTCCTTCAGGATTAGTTTCTAAAATCCCAAGACCATTAGATTTTACTTTATTTAACTCACTCTTACAATGTGAATATTTTGTAGAACCAAGAGAGACCTCCTCAAATATTTGACCTTCGTTCCTCAATCGCATATGTTCCTCCGTTGAAATGTAGTCATAATCTTTCCCTTCCACTTCTCCTGGTCGCATTTCTCTGGTTGTAGTACCTACAAAACGAATCATAGGGTGTTTTTTCAAAAAACTTACAATCTTTTCATTTTTACTATTCAAGAGTTTAGATTTATGAAAGTTCTTTCCTGAAGCAGATTTACCCACAAGATTAATAAGAATAGTTGTCATTTATGTGTGTAAAATATCAGTTAGTATCTCATCTTCCCCATCACCCCTCCCCTCCAAATCTCCCCCATATCCCATCCCTTTCAATTCCCTCCCCTTGTCCCTTCCCTCCCAAACTCCCCCCTCACCCCTCCCCTTCAAATCTCCCCACCCTCATTGCTTCTCAATTTCCCCCCTCTCACTCCCCCTCCTCAAAGCGTCCTCCCCGCTTCTTCCCCCTTTAAACTCTCACCTCCATCTCCCCCAACCTTCTGCCTCGCTCTTCCCCCTCCTCAAATAACACCTCATTGTGGCTCACCCAATCACCATCAAACCTTTTGTCCGCCCCATCCTTCCCTTTCTCCGAGCTATTCTGAAATCTCTGACACACCTTCAACAGCTCTCCCTACCTCTTCCACCTCTTCCACATCTTACCCTACCCCTCCTCCCCCCTGTTCTGTATCTGATGCTCCCCCTTCCTCTTCATTAACGGTATGGACCTCAAACATCCGGGGCCTTCGTTCAAACTTAACTGATCTCTCCATACAGGTTGCTTCTGTCAAACCAGACGTGATCTGCTTAACAGAAACTTTCCTCCTTTATGATGTCTCTGATTCCATAGTATCTCTCCCGGGCTACTCCCTCCTCCGGTATGATAGACCTGAGCCTCGTCCTGGAGGCGGGGTTGCTATCTTTATCAAAAACTCTCTTCCTCACTCGCCCTGCACTGCACTCTCTCCACCTCACCCCCAGGAATATCTCTGGCTACGGCTTCCCCTTCGCTCCCACCTCTTGTTCATATGTGTGTTGTACCGTCCACCAAACAGTGATGACTCCATCTACATCTCGCTGTCTGATGATATGGACCAACTTCTATCTACTCATCCCAACTCTCTCTTCCTCATATGTGGTGATTTCAACTGTCATCATGCCAGTTGGCTGGGTGTGGGTACCTCTCTCACCAGCCATGGCTCCTCAGCAAAGGACTTCTGCGACTCACTGGGACTGACACAATCTGTCAATTTCCCGACCCGGATCTCAGTCAACGGAACATCTTCTCTTCTGGACTTGGTTATGACTAACTTCCCTGAAAATGTCTGCTGCTCTTCTTCTGCTCCGATCGGATCATCTGATCATGTCCTTGTTAAAGTGGACATCTCTCTGACCATCCTCAGGGAGCCTGCTCAGCGTCGACGAGTCTGGCATTTCACTCAGGCCAACTGGCACGGTCTTCAAGCAGCCATCAATCATCTGGACTGGTCTCCCATCTCTACCACCTCTGACATCAACTCATCCTGGGAATTCTTCCAAAGTAAATTGCTCTCTCTCATGCACAGATTTATCCCATCTCGTCTTCAGTTGTCATACCCTTCCTCCCGTCCATGGTACACGGAATCTTGTGGTGAGGCTGTTGCCCAGAAACAACTTGCCTTCGTCTCCTGGAAAGCAAATCCAACGGAAGGAAATCTCATTTCCTTTCACAAAGCCCGAAACAAGTGTGTGTCCACCCTCAGGAGAGCCAGGAAACAATATCTCTCCGTTCTCAAGACCGAACTCTCTTATCTGTCTCCCTCTTCCAAATCCTGGTGGCGTCTGGTCAAATCCGTTTCTGGTGTTTGTTCCCCCTCCATCCCCTCCCTTACCTCAAACGGCTACACAGCTGACTCCGCACGTGAAAAAGCTAAATGCCTCAACTCTGTGTTTGCCTCTAAATCTTGTGTCCCAAACCCATCCCTCTCTGTACCCACCATACCCAGTCGTACCCTGCTGCTTCTGGACTCCGTGTCCTTTCCTCCTGACAAGGTGGAAAAGTTTCTGTCAACCCTCGAGACTCTGATTCTGCAACTGGACCCGACGGCATCAGCCCACGGGTCCTAAAATCCTGCTCTGCTGCTCTATCTCACCCTGTCTCTGTTCTCTTCACGCTCTCTTTTGCTCAAGGTCAACTGCCATCTGCTTGGAAATCAGCCAACATCACCGCTTTGCACAAAAAAGGTGCAAAAACAGATCCTAGCAACTACAGACCAATCAGCCTTCTCCCAATTATCAGCAAAGTCATGGAATCCATCATTGCTTCTGATATGAAATCTTTCCTCTTCTCCAATGGCTTGATCTCTGATCATCAATTTGGTTTCAGACCAGGTCACTCTACTCTGGACATGCTGCTTCTGCTGTCTCAACAATGGATGGAGGTCCTCAATGCCAAACAGGAAATTAGAGCTGTCTCCCTCGACATATCACGTGCCTTCGACACGGTCTGGCACTCCGCTCTGCTCACCAAACTCTCCTCCTTTGGTATCCATGGAAATCTCCATGCATGGCTGGCGGACTTCCTCTCTAGTCGTCGTCAACGTGTGGCCCTGAATGGGTTTCTCTCATCTCCTCTTCCTGTTCAGGCTGGAGTTCCCCAAGGCAGTGTTCTGGGCCCCGTGCTTTTTCTGGTCTTCATCAATGATCTCTCTGACTCTCTCGAAAATCCTCTCTATCTCTTTGCTGATGACTCCACTCTCTGCCGCTCCATTCCTCTTCCCTCAGATTGGCAGTCTGCTGCCTCCTCACTCTCTGAAGACCTGGACAAAATCACAGACTGGTCAAACAAGTGGAACATGTCTTTCAATCCTGACAAATCTCACACTCTTACTATGTCTCTCCGAAAAGATCGACTGGACAACCCTCCCATCTACTTTCTCAACAATCCTCTCCAAGAAGTTCTGTCGCTCAAGGTTTTGGGTCTCACTATCTGCCATGATCTTTCTTGGGAAAACCACATTTCCAAGCTGGCCTCCAAAGCCAGTCGCCGACTGGGCATCCTCCGTCGTGCGAAGTCCTTCCTCGGCACACCTGAGCTCCTCACCACATACAAGGCTTTCATCCGCAGCTCAATGGAATACTGTTCTCCCCTCTGGGCCGGTGCTCCTGCCTCACACCTAGCTCGGCTTCACGCTGTTGAAACCAAAGCTTTCAGAATTATTGGAATCTCCCGCGATGAAGCTATCTCTGAGGGCCTTTCACTCACTCACCGCAGGCAGGTAGGTGGTCTTTCTGTCTTCTACCGACTCCTCTCCGGCCTTGCACCCCCAGCTCTCTCTGTGCTCTGTCCCCCAAATATTCCTACAGGTCGCACAAGATCTGCCAGCAACCCTCTGATGGTTAAACTGCCGAAATCTCGGCTCTCCGCTCACCTTCACTCTTTCATTCCTCTTTTCTCCCGCCTCTGGAACAAACTCCCTCACTCCCTTCAATCCCACTCCTCCCTCCAGGTCTTTAAAACAGCTGTTCACCACCATCTCTTATCTTCCCCCATCCAAAACCTTGATCTTTTCTACCCCCGCTAATTCACCCCAGATCCACCTTGTTTGAAATTCCAACTTCTTTCCTGGAAGTCCTGGCAGTGTCCATATGTTTTATACCTCTCCCACTGCCCCCTTCCCACGCCCCCCCCCCCAAAGCCCTCACCCTCTCTCAAATCTCTCGATGTCTCCATGTCTCTCGGTCCCTGCTCTCAAATGTTGTGTTTGTGTCCTTCCCCCTCTCTCCCCATCTTGTCTACCGCTCCCTATGTTATGTTTTATGTGTCGGTTTGTCTTTCTGTGTGATTAATGTTCGCTCTTTCACGAGCCTCGATCTTGTATACAAAAAAAAAAAAAAAAAAAAAAAAAAAAAAAAAATCTTGTTTCACAACAATATATTTATATTTTCCAATCGTGTTTCATATAATTTTCAAATTCTTTTTTACTACATAATGTAGAGCAATTATTTCTCCAAAAATTATTTACATCTATTGAATTTAACTTAAATAAAATAAAAGTATTGGCATTGTTTCTTATTGAGCGTCGAGGGAGTTGAAAATATGACTGACTAAGATAAATACAATTACAAGAAGAATGTCTCCCTCTTGTTTAGTAGCTATCCATTACTGTTTGGTTTCTCTCATTAACACAATCAAAAGATAACGAGGTTCTTTTTTGATTTATCTAAATCTTGGGGTGAAGGTATATCATCCGTATTATCACTGAGAATACAAGTTATGGGTTTTGGTTTCGATTTTGATTTCTGTGTATCAGTAAATAATTGTATTATATCTTCAATATTATAATCATTTAGTTTGTTTTGAAGTTTAAATAAACCGATAATGTCTTCCTTTTTAAGACCCGCATTAAAACCCTGTGATAGTAGTTGATACTCAGGTTGAAAACTTGACTTTGTAAAAATTATTAAATTATCATAATCTAAAAAATTAGGGCTGAGGAGCATCTTTAAAAGTAAACAGGTTTTTCCACATCTGCTTGAACCAACTATTAGACATCTCAATGAATTTGGAATCTTTTTATGGTTATTAAATTTTATCTTATTTTCCCAAATTGGTAAAAAATCATTCATTTATATATTTGGAAAACAAGTCATCTAACTTTTTTTGAGTTATTTTAGAAACTCTATATTTTATCCTGAGTTCAGGTTTAATTTCAAAATAATTCATTATTTTATTTATATAGTATCTTGTATTAACATTTCCATTAAAATTATTTTGAATAATAAATATCATTAAACCCTTATACATTTCCCCAATACAAATAGTCTCTTCCCTTGAAAGAAATGGTGTATTATCATTTATCACCATAATGCTCAACATTCATCTCTCTTATTAATCTTGTAAAGTAATTCATTTTTGGTTCTAATTTAAAAGAGTTATATATATTTTTATATTTTTTATTATCATTAATTAAAATTAAATCACAGAAAATACATTGTTTATATGAACCCTCATTATTAAGTCCTATTCTATCACAACGGCGGCAGATTTCTAAATTATCATATGGAGAGTCTGGAAATTCTAAATCTCCTTCAGAATTTATCATATTTAAACAGTAAATTTTTACTTAAACAAAACGCAAGTTTATTAGTTAATAAATACAATGTTTCAAAGCACAAAAGACAAATTTCAATCAATCTCTACTTCGGTGGAAGATATAGAAAAATATGTCAAAGATGTTAAATTGAACAAAGATAAATATGGAAACTTTTGGGTAAAACCGGTTATGGAAAATAACATGAGCCCCTCTATTTCATTTAAAGGAAGAGCTCTAACCATACCTGGAAAGACATCCATTAAAGTAAATCCAACAAAAGTTTCTCCTCTACTCCTGGCAATTTATTCAAAGCTTGAAAAAGTGATTGACCATGATACTTTGAAAAAGAATGATAAGACCATCAACAATACTCGTCGAGAAATTTGTATTTACTTTAATAATCCAAAGGGTGTAGATATAAGTAAAATGAATGATGTTAATATTTCTGGTGAAATGTCATTTCGATCTATGATAGTTAGAGATTATTTAAAGATAACTTTTGATATTAAAAATGTAGAGATTGATTCCGTTAATGAAAGAAAGTATGTTGGTATCGATGGAAAGGTTTTTTTCTGCTAATTAAATAGGAGTCAATACAATAGTGAAGATTTTAGTGATTCATTGAGTGATAGTAGTATTTCAATGGACTCGGAATATTTTACTATTTCATTGAGTGATAGTGATTCATTGAGCTCGTATGAGAGTAGTTTTATTGATGACTCAGATGTCTCTGATTGTGAGATTGATTCTGAATATGACCCTGGTTCTGATATGGATTGGGAGATGTAAAGGTGTTTTAGTTTAAGTAAAGTTATACATATAAAACAAGCCAAAAAGGCGTTTTAGTTTAAGTAAAGTTATATATATATATATATATATATATATATATAAAACGAGCCAAAAAGCTCGAAAAGGTGTTTTAGTTTAAGCACAGTGATATATATAAAACACTGTTTTCTTACCCTATAAATATGGTCTATTGTGATACTTGCGAAAAGGAAGTAAAACATTATAGAAAACACTTACTCACAGTTAAACACACTGACAACATTCTAAATAAATTATAACCACTTCCTAAGAACAAAAAACATTGTAGTCTCTGTAATAGAGATATCGTAAAGAAGGGGTTCAAAGCCCATCTTTAAACAAACAAACACTTGTCAAAATTGTTTACTATTAAAAATATTGATGGTGCTTTCAAAGGGCATATTAAAATAAGAGTCTTTAACTTCAAACCTCCCGAACCAAAGTCTATAGTTGATGCAGTAGAAATAGTCAAACCCGCTGTTCAAACGTTGATTGAAAAAACACTAAAATAAATGAAACCACTTAAATTTTATATGGGAGTAAAATTAGAAATGTCAAAAGATGGAGGAGTTTTAGATACACCATACATGAGAACTGAGCCACACTTTATATCTTCATATCAAGATTTTAAAACTTCAGGAGTCTATGATGAACTTATTAAACAAGAGCAAGATGTGGATAATTCAATTGTAGGAAATGGATTCAATATAGGAAAAATTATTTTCATAGACATTCATATTCTTAAATCAGACCCTCTAAAAGCTTCTTCTTACATTGATTTACCTAGTGTTATCAAAAATAGAAAAGCAGTTATCAATATCAAAAATAAAGACAATAAATGTTTTCTCTGGTCTATTCTAGCACATCTACATCCACAAGATAGTCATGTTGAAAGAGTATCTCATTATAAACAAGTACAAAAAGTTTTAATGAAAACAAAAGCCGCGTCGATGTTACACAATGCCTAGATGCAGCTGTGCCTATAACGTCGATGTTATAGGCACAGGACATTCCTATTGATTCGATTACTTGATGTTATTTTTGTGCAAAGTGAAAATATATCTCGGCAATTTCCCGTGTGTGGCGACGAATTTTTAATATATCTCGGCATTTTCCCACCTGTTATTTCAGGCGGTGTATGACTGACCATGCCGCGATTTAAGAAGAAAAAAAATCTCGGCAATTTCCCGTGTGTGGTGACACGTGAACGAAGCTATGCTCCTCTCTCCACATTATTGTGACGACGTATAAATTAAATATTTCATCGTGACGATTGTCATCAAATGGACGAATTTTTAATATATCTCGGCATTTTCCCATCTGTTATTTCAGGCGGTGTATGACTGACCATGCCGTGATTGTAAAAAAATATATCTCGGCAATTTCCCGTATGTGGCGACACGTGAACGAAGCTATGCTCCTCTCTCCACATTATTGTGACGACGTATAAATTAAATATTTCATCGTGACGATTGTCATCAAATGGACGAATTTTTAATATATCTCTGCATTTTCCCATCTGTTATTTCGGGCGGTGTATGACTGACCATGCCGCGATTTAAACAAAATATATCTCAATGGACTTGAAGTTACAGGCCTTTGAGAATTCATTTCGTTCTATAAAGGGCAACTTTCATCGGATTTTCTTCCCGTTTTTTTTCAACCGAGTCTAAAACTATGTTAGCGACTGTGAAAAATGAAATGATATATCGAATTTGATTTGAAATAAAACTGTGTGAGAGAGGAAGACACCACGGGCCTACAAAACAGGCCTCAAAGCTATGCGAGTTAATAAAATGGTGGATATTTGTTTATATGAAGCATTTCCCAGAATGGGTGGAGCTTTGAGGTTTTGTCTTCTCTGCAAGAACAAGAACAAGAAGAAGAAGAACAAGAAGAACAACAACAACAGCAGAGGGCACTCTATTAGCAGCGTCTGCGATGCGGCTAAAAATATGAGAATACATTGAATACACTAAATTTTCCAATGACATTAAATGATATTCCTAAATTTGAAAAGATGAATAATTTATCAGTCAATGTTTATGGTTTAACAGAAACAAACAACATTCAGGTTTTAAAGCTTTCTGACAATTGTAAACAAACTCATATTAATCTTCTATATTATAATTCAGAGGAAAATTCACATTATACTTACATTAAAGATATTGCTAAATTAATAAAACCACAAGTATGTAAAAGAACAAATAAAATATATATTTGTTTGCGTTGTCTTAACTTCTTCCATACACAAGAAAGATTAGATAAACATTCAAATTATTGTGGTGAACATAAATCAACGGTAATCAATATGCCTAAAGAGGGCTCAAAGATATCATTCAAAGATGAAAAGAAAACAATAAAACATCCATTTGTTATATATGCTGATTTTGAAAGTATTCTAGAAAGAAATTGATACTGCTTCTCCAGACCCAAAAGAATCATACACAAATAAATATCAAAAACATACTCCTTGTGGTTTTTGTTATTATATCAAATCATCCGTTGGTGATGAATATAACAAGTGAGAGGAGTATAGAGGCTCAAATACCTCAGAGGAGTTTGTTAAACGACTAGAAAAAGACTGTGTTAGATTAACCAAGATAATGAGAGAAACCAATAAACCAATGTCCTTGACGAGTGAAGAGGAAAGGGAATTTAGAAAAAACAATGTTTGTCATATTTGTGAGGAGGAAATTGGTGAAGGTCTAAAGGTTAGAGACCATTGTCATCTCACTAGTAAATATAGAGGTCCGGCTCATCAAAGTTGTAATGTTAATTATAAACTCCCATCTTTCATTCCTGTCTTTCTTCATAACAATTCCAATTATGACACACATCTATTTATAAATCAACTTTCAAAGACATCAGGAGACATTTCAGCAATTCCAAACACAGACCAAAAATACATTTCAATCACGAAAACAATTCATACATCTCCTATAGCTCAGATTAGATTTCTTGATACATTTAAATTAATGGTAAGTCCATTGGCTAACTTGGTTCAAAATATAAAGGAGTTTCCTTGTCTTAAGGAGTATTTTTCGGATACCGATTTATTAACACAAAAGGGGACTTACCCATATGACTACATGGATTCATTTGAAAGATTCAAAGAAACACAACTTCCACCAAAGAAAAATTTCTTTAGTAAATTGAATAACAGAGATTTTTCTGACAAGGATTACAAACACGCTCAAAATGTATGGAAACAACACAACATAAAGAACATGGGTGAATATCATGATTTGTATCTCAAAACTGATGTGCTTTTATTGGCTGATGTGTTTGAGGCTTTCAGAACAATCTGTCATTCTAGATATGGATTAGACCCAGCTCATTACTACACTGCTCCTGGATTGGCTTGGAGCGCTATGTTGAAAATGACAAAACAAGTTTGGAATTGATAACTGACGTTGATATGCTTTTGATGATTGAAAAGGCTAAAAGAGGAGGAATTTCACAAGTATGTTCAAAGAGATATGCCAAAGCTAATAACAAACATCTTCCAAATTATGATTCATCGGCAGAGAGCTCATACCTGATGTATTATGATGCGAATAACTTGTATGGTTGGGCGATGTCTCAATCTCTTCCTTATGGAGGATTGGAATGGGTTGAAAAGAAAAATTATACTAAAATTCTACAAGACGTGTGTATTTCAACACAACAAGAATTGGATGAATCAGATGAAGGATATTATTTTGAGGTTGATTTAAAATATCCGAAAGAATTTCATAAGCTACACAAAGACCTGCCATTTGCTTGTGAAAAGGAAAGTCCAAAGAAGGAGTGGTTGAGTGATTACCAACAATCATTTAATGTAAAAGGTAAAGCTACAGAGACGCTTCTAACAACACTATAGAACAAGAAACATTATGTGCGACATCAAAGAAATTTGAGACAGTGTCTTTCAAAGGGTCTTCGCGTTGAAAAGATACATAGGATTATCAAATTTAATCAGAGTCATTGGTTGAAAAAGTACATTGACTACAACACCAAAATGAGAACAGATGCTACAAATGACTTTGAGAAAGTCTTTTATAAGTTGATGATTAACTCTGTATTTGGAAAAACGATGGAGAATGTTAGAAAGAGACAAAACATTCATTTATCAACATCATGGAAACAAGCTTCAAAATTGATTAACAAACCGAGCTTCTGAAGAGTAGAAGTTTTTACGGAAAACTTTTGTGCGATACATTTGATGAGAGAAAGCGTTGAGATGGATAAACCTATTTATATTGGTACCTCAGTACTTGATTTATCAAAGTCCTTGATGTATGATTACTTTTACAACAACTTGAGGAAGAAATATGAAAAAGATGTTAGACTGCTGTGTATGGATACAGATAGTTTTATTTTGAAAATCAAAACAGATGATGTTTATGCTGACATGAAAAAAGACATTAATATCTATGATACAAGTAATTATGATAAGGAGAGTGATTTGTTCTCATCAAAGAATAAAAAGGTGATTGGAAAGTTTAAGGATGAATTGAAAGGAAATGTTATGAGTGAATTTATTGGATTGAGGTCAAAGGCTTATGCTGATAAATATATTAAGGAAGGTGAAGAAAAGACGGGTAAGAAATTGAAAGGTGTTAAGAAGTGTTATTAACGAAACAATAAATTTTGAGAATTATTATAATTGTTTGAAAACAAAGAGTGGTGAATTTAGAAAGATAAATGGAATGAGAAGTTATAAACATCAAATATATACAGAAGAGGTAAATAAGAAAGCATTGGGGGCTTTTGATGATGAGGTTTATTTTAGAAAATGGAATTGATAGTCTCCCTTATGGCTATATAAGTATATAAGTGATAAGATATAAGTGATAAGATAATGGGTTAGGGGTTTTAAGGGGCTACCGCCGCCTTTTTTATGAATATATAAATGACAGAACCAAGTATTAACCAAACTAAAGAGTGGAGGTGTAATCAACCTTGGTATATAAATGGTAAACATAACGAATGTGAAAAATATCAATTAGGTATAATTGAAAAGGCAACTGGTAAAAAAGTTCACAAAACAAATAAGAGAATTAATTTAAATACCGGTGAGTTGGGTAAAAAAGATGGAAATATTTTTGAATGGACGGAAAACTTTGGTGGTTGTCAGGAAAATATATACTTTAATTTAAAAATGGTGTGTGGCACTGGAGGCGCTCAAACAAGAACATTGAGGGAGGTTTATCATTTTATCTTCGCTCAGTTAAAATATCTTGGTAAAGAACCAAACTCAAACCTATACTTTGTTAATTTATTAGATGGTGATGGGAGTTGTAGGAGAATTCAATTATTTCCTACACATAAACAAATATTTGTAGGGTCATTGTTTGAGTGGTCTACTAGACCAGTGTACAAGGCTCAGTGTTAATAGTAGCAGAAGGACCATAGGTTCATAAGGCTAGGAGGTTCGTAAAGAACAGGGTGGGAGAAATAGAGGTGTTTAGGGAAATGAGGGTGAGAGGAAAATTAACATGTAAGTGAATGGGAAATGAGGGTGGTCCAGGAGCAACATTTATTCCCTACTAAGGGGGGATGAGTCCCCTTGTCTTTGACTGACCTGGCGCGACCCGGGACCTATTACGCCCCTTCCGGTCAGCGCTAAATCGGGTTTCAGGACCAAATTCGCTGTTACCTAAGTACTAACGCTGCCCTGGAAGCAAGGAAATAAGCCGCGCACGAACCACATGTGTTGGTGATACGCCGAGCGGTTGCGTACATGTGATCCGCGCCGTTATAGATGGTGGAACCCGATTCAACCGGTTCTTATTCGTACCATGCTTAGTCAATGGAGAAATCACAAAGGCGATCAAATTGGAAAGCAAAGGAATAACAGGTTTAATTATTATTATTTACAATATACAATGGTAGAAGAAAAGGGACACAGAGCAGCCTTATACATTCTTACTTAATACCCAGGACAAACAGGACTGTCTCACACACACAATCACACGGGGATTGCTGATGGGCAGGTTGATGTTCACCAGCGCGCCCAGGGATGGCTCTCGTGCAGTTCTCTCCGGTCACCGGCACGTCCCTCGGAGATGGAAGTAGGTCAAAGCAGGAGCTCGCCGCGTGTCGTCTGAATGGAGCGGGTTATCACGGGGCGAATGGGAGGGAGCGGACTTTGGTGCGACTGGCGGTTATTCACTTGCGGCTATGGCCACGCTTACTCGCATGGGTGAAAAGCGCTATATGCATTACCGGCGCGTCTGCCGGCGCCCGCGTACTTGTACGGTTCAACGCCTCTTCTTCTCTCTCCTGGCGCGCACATTCTAATGCGAGGTCAAAGTTCAACAACGGCGAGTGATGCACGTTAGTCTCTCTCTCTCTCTTCACGTCCTTTGCCACTGCCGTATGCATGCGAGTCCTTTTATCAAGCTCCCTCTCTGCAAGTCCTTTCGCCACTGGTACAAGTCCTTCTCAATCAAGTGTCCCGCACTAGTCCTTTTACACTCTCCACTTGCGAGTCCTTTCGAGGGCTTTTCGCATGGGCTTATATCGATCCGCCCCGTGACCCTTCTGGAACTCACCAGACGCGCTTTACCACGCCCTCTCACGCCATAGCGCTAGAGCTCTGATTGGCTGGTGGCTCTTACCGTCATCGCCTCTGCCACTCCCGAGCTCAACGCCGCCCCCACCTTTTTAGGCCTACCTCGTATTAGCTTGACTAGGGGACAGCCAAATGGGGCGCGGGATGGATTACGCCCAAAGAGGTAGAATTGGAGGTGGGAGCAAAATGAATGGGGCCTACTCTCCTGTCTTTACACAATGCAGGTACTAAGAGGGGAAATGGCCTATTCTTACACATACTAAGACATAACTATACTACAATTTTTTATTTTTTATTTATTTTTTGTATACAAGATCGAGGCTCGTGAAAGAGCTAACATTAATCACACAAAAAGTCAAACGGACACACAAAACACAAAAAACAAGGGGCGCGGCAGACAAGATGGGGAGAGAGGGGGAAGGACACAAACACAACATTTGAGAGCCACGGACATTGGGAGGACTTGGGGGGAGGTGGGAGAGGTATAAAACATATGAACACTGCAAGGACTCTGGGGTGAATTACCGGGGGTAGAAAAAAATCAAGGTTTTCGATGGGGGAAGATAAGAGATGGTGCTGAACAGCTGTTTTAAAGACCTGGAGGGAGGAGTGGGATTGAAGGGAGTGGGGGAGTTTGTTCCAGAGGTGGGAGAAAAGGGGAATTAAAGAGTGAAGGTGAGCAGAGAGCCTAGACTTTGGCAGTTTAACCATAATTGGGTTGCAGGCAGATCTTGTGCGACCTGAAGGAATATTGGGGGGACAGAGCACAGAGAGAGCTGGGGTAGCAAGGCCGGAGAGGAGTCGGTAGAAGACAGAAAGACCACCAACCTGCCTGCAGTGAGTGAGTGAAAGGCCCTCGGAGTTGACTTCATCGCAGGAGATTCCAATGATTCTGAAAGCCTTGGCCTCAACAGCGTGAAGCCGAGCAATGTGTGAGGCAGGAGCACCAGCCCAGAGGGGGGAACAGTATTCCATTGAGCTGCGGATGAAAGCCTTGTATGTGGTGAGGAGCTCAGGTGTGCCAAAGAAGGACTTCGCACGACGGAGGATGCCCCGTCGGCGACTGGCTTTGGAGGCCAGCTTGGAAATGTGGTTTTCCCAAGAAAGATCATGGCAGATAGTGAGACCCAAAAGCTTGAGTGACAGAACCTCTTGGAGAGGATTGTTGAGAAAGTAGATGGGAGGGTTTTCCAGTCGGTCCTTTCGGAGAGACATTGTAAGAGTGTGAGATTTGTCAGGATTGAAAGACATGTTCCACTTGTTTGACCAGTCTGTGATTTTGTCCAGGTCTGCAGAGAGTGAGGAGGCTGCAGACTGCCGATCTGAGGGATGAGGAATGGAGCGGCAGATAGTGGAGTCATCAGCAAAGAGATAGAGAGGATTTTCAAGAGAGTCAGAGAGATCATTGATGAAGACCAGAAAAAGCACAGGGCCCAGAACACTGCCTTGCGGAACTCCAGCCTGAACAGGAAGAGGAGATGAGAGAAACCCATTCAGGGCCACACGTTGACTACGACTAGAGAGGAAGTCCACCAGCCATGCGTGGAGATTTCCATGGATACCATAGGAGGTGAGTTTGGTGAGCAGAGCTGGGTGCCAGACCGTATCGAAGGCACGTGATATGTCAAGTGAGACAGCTCTGATTTCCTGTTTGGCATTGAGGACCTCCATCCATTGTTGAGACAGCAGAAGCAACATGTCCAGAGTAGAATGAGCTGGTCTGAATCCAAATTGATGACCAGAGATCAAGCCATTGGAGAAGAGGAAGGATTTGATATCCGAAGCAATGATGGATTCCATGACTTTGCTGATAATTGGGAGCAGGCTGATTGGTCTGTAGTTGCAAGGATCTGTTTTTGCACCTTTTTGTGTAAAGCGGTAATGTTTGCTGATTTCCAAGATGCTGGCAGAAGACCTTGAGCAAAAGAGAGGGTGAAAAGAACAGAGAGAGGGTGAGATAGAGCGGCAGAGCAGGATTTTAGGACCCGTGGGCTGATGCCATCTGGTCCAGTTGCAGAATCAGAGTCGAGGTTTGATAAAAACTTCTCCACCTTGTCAGGAGAGAAGGACACAGAGTCCAGGAGCAGTTGGGTTCGACTGGGAAAGGTGGGAACAAAGAGAGATGGGTTTTGGACACAAGATTTTGAGGCAAACACAGAGTTGAGGCATTCGGCTTTGTCACGTGCGAAGATGGGCCTATATGTTGCTCGTGTGACTAACTATGGGGGGCAAACCTTTCACCTTTAATGCCTTCATTGTGCCAATCTCAAAACCGCAGCAATATGTAACACAATCGTTATAACGTGTAAGCACAATAGTTAGTTATGAAATGTAATCACAATGGTTCGACATAATATGTAAGCACAATAGTAAATTATAACATTAAAGCACAATAATTAGTTATAACGTGTAAGCACAATAGTTAGTCAGAAAATGTAAACAATAGTTAGTTATAACGTGTAAGCACAATAGTGAGGTATAATATGTAAGCACAATAGTAAGTTATAACCTTAAAGCACAACAGTTCGTCATCACATGCCAGCACAATAGTTAGTTATAAAATGTAATCACAATGGTTCGACATCATATGTAAGCACAATAGTTAGTTATAAAATGTAATCTCAATGGTTTGACATAATATGTAATCACAATCGTTAGTTATAACGTGTAAGCACAATCGTTAGTTATCACATGTAAGAACAATCGTTAGTTTTCACGTGTAAGCACAATAGTTCGTTATCACATGAAAGCACAATAGTTAGTTATAAAATGTAATCACAATGGTTCGACATCATATGGAAGCACAATCGTTAGTTTTCACGTGTGAGCACAATAGTTTGTTTTCACATGTAAGCACAATAGTTAGTCATAAAATGTAATCACAATGGTTCGACATCATATGGAAGCACAATCGTTAGTTTTCACGTGTGAGCACAATAGTTCGTTATCACATGAAAGCACAATAGTTAGTCATAAAATGTAATCACAATGGTTCGACATCATATGGAAGCACAATCGTTAGTTTTCACGTGTGAGCACAATAGTTTGTTTTCACATGTAAGCACAATAGTTAGTCATAAAATGTAATCACAATGGTTCGACATCATATGGAAGCACAATCGTTAGTTTTCACGTGTGAGCACAATAGTTCGTTATCACATGTAAGCACAATAGTTAGTCATATAATGTAATCACAATGGTTCGACATCATATGGAAGCACAATCGTTAGTTTTCACGTTTAAGCACAATAGTTCGTTTTCACGTGTAAGCACAAGAGTTAGTTATAAAATGTAATCACAATGGTTCGACATCATATGTAAGCACAATCGTTCGTTATAAAACGTTAAGCACACATCACTGATTGACACATGGAGAGAACGTTGAATGATGCCACCACTCTGTATCTGCCACTGGTCTGCAAACAATATCACAACAAATAATTTAGCAATGAAAACGGGAAATGGGAGGAGGGAGGGATGCTTGCACCCCCGATCAACCAAAAGGGTGATTCATCAAAGTGTGTGTTACTATTATTGGAGCACCGACATCAACCAAAAGGGTGATTCATCAAAGTGTGTGTTACTGTTGTTGGAGCACCGACACAGCGGAACAGCCTCGCTCTCAGCAATGACACAAACCAGCACTAAGTCTGCACCGATGACTCGACAACTAAATACAAGTCAACAACAACCAAATGTCCACAATCGTCGGAAGGTTCTCAACCCTCAAGTGACGTTCCATCACCATTGGTGTTAAACTGAATTTCAAGATTCCGAATCAATCTTCTCACCAAGTCTTCAAGACACCTTGAGGAAGGTGTATCGTCCAGCTTGGCATGTCGGACCTCCTTTTTCCCTCCTCGTTTACATTCGGATTTAATATTTTTGTGAATAAAACTTTAAAACTGGAAGTAACGAGGATGGGATGAGATAACGATCGAAAGGGATCCGATAGACGTAGAAGTAACATGGAATAGAAAAGAGAAGAAGAAAAAGTCGTGCATCGGAGAGGAAGAAGAGTCGGCGCGAAGCAAGCGGGGATCTGGTTCCTGGTTCACGGGAAATGCCATTTGGGGTTTTAAACATCTTCGTGAGTTGAGGAAGAGTTGTGGAGATTTTGGGTTTTAAACATCTTCGTGAGAAGAGGAAGAGTTGTGGAGATTTTGGGTTTTATTTTTAAACATCTTCGTGAGTCGAGGAAGAGTTGTGGAGATTTCGGGTTTTAAACATCTTCGTGAGTCGAGGAAGAGTTGTGGAGATTTGGGGTTTTAAACATCTTCGTGAGTAGAGGAAGAGTTGTGGAGATTTTGGGTTTTAAACATATTCATGAGTAGAGGAAGAGTTGTGGAGATTTGGGGTTTTAAACATCTTCGTGAGTAGAGGAAGAGTTGTGGAGATTTCGGGTTTTAAACATATTCATGAGTAGAGGAAGAGTTGTGGAGATTTGGGGTTTTAAACATCTTCGTGAGTCGAGGAAGAGTTGTGGAGATTTGGGGTTTTAAACATCTTCGTGAGTAGAGGAAGAGTTGTGGAGATTTTGGGTTTTAAACATCTTAGTGAGAAGAGGAAGAGTTGTGGAGATTTTGGGTTTTATTTTTAAACATCTTCGTGAGTCGAGGAAGAGTTGTGGAGATTTCGGGTTTTAAACATCTTCGTGAGTAGAGCAAGAGTTGTGGAGATTTGGGGTTTTAAACATCTGTTGAGTCGAGGAAGAGTTGTGGAGATTTGGGGTTTTAAACATCTTCGTGAGTAGAGGAAGAGTTGTGGAGATTTTGGGTTTTAAACATATTCATGAGTAGAGGAAGAGTTGTGGAGATTTGGGGTTTTAAACATCTTCGTGAGTAGAGGAAGAGTTGTGGAGATTTTGGGTTTTAAACATATTCATGAGTAGAGGAAGAGTTGTGGAGATTTGGGGTTTTAAACATCTTCGTGAGTAGAGGAAGAGTTGTGGAGATTTGGGGTTTTAAACATCTTCGTGAGTCGAGGAAGAGTTGTGGAGATTTGGGGTTTTAAACATCTTCGTGAGTAGAGGAAGAGTTGTGGAGATTTTGGGTTTTAAACATCTTAGTGAGAAGAGGAAGAGTTGTGGAGATTTTGGGTTTTATTTTTAAACATCTTCGTGAGTCGAGGAAGAGTTGTGGAGATTTGGGGTTTTAAACATCTTCGTGAGTAGAGGAAGAGTTGTGGAGATTTGGGGTTTTAAACATCTTCGTGAGTCGAGGAAGAGTTGTGGAGATTTCGAGTTTTAAACATCTTCGTGAGTAGAGGAAGAGTTGTGGAGATTTTGGGTTTTAAACATCTTCCTGAGAAGAGGAAGAGTTGTGGAGATTTCGGGTTTTAAACATCTTCGTGAGGAGCATTGTAGCTCATGGTATCGGCGGTGTTGTGCACACAGTGGGCTTTTCAATGTTTCCATGGATAACCTTCATATATGATAGATATATCATACTAAAATAGGCAATTTAGTGTGTCTATCTGTCTATCTGTCTGTCGATTTTTGTCCGCGATACATTTGGTTGTTCCTCATCCAATCTCAACCAAAATTATACATGATGGAGGTTATAGCTACTTAATTTGTCCCCCTCCCCCCCTGCCCCCCCGTCCCCGATTGGGTGTTGAGGTCCATATCGTGTTCGGATAGATTTATTGTGGTGTTTTTTTCCAGGTCTAAACAAATCACAAACTGGTCAAACACTTGAAATATTTCCTTCAATCCTGACAAATCTTTCTCTCTCTATCCGAAAGTACCGTCTGGCAACCTCTTCCCCCTCACGTTTTGAATATTGGGTTTTGCCGATTCTTCTTCCTCTTTCCTGTGTAAATACGCTCATTTAATTTCCAAAGTAACTTCACTTTCCTCGTGTTCAAACTATCTAATGATACAAATGCTCTTCTTTGAAACCTGTAATACAGGTGATTCAGTCCAACTTCCCAGTGTGATGAACATGAACTGAATTCCCACGGACATGTTCCAGAGGAATGTTGTTGTTCCATCCGATTTTATTTAAAGTGGTTTCTTATTTATCACCTGAAAGTTATTGATGTCCGGAATCTGTCTGCATATCAGCACACCTGTGGCATGGATTACCTGTCAGCACAAGTACTCCTCCATACACATCCCCTGTGCTCGTGTTTGAGGCCTTCTCACCATTGAATGTCTTCATCATAAAATTGTGGAACAGGCCCAGATTTTACATAAATATCGAGACTTTTAAATATTTTATCTGTGGCCAAATCAACGTTCACATCAACATGTTGTACAATTTACAGTATTGTCTTAGGACATGCAATTTTGTTTTTTGGGGGGAGGGAGGGGGGGGGGTCACAGGGTGTGCGTTGGTGCGTGGTGAAAGTTTGAAGTACTGTAACTGATTTAAGCAGAAGATAAGGCCTCAAGTATGGAGGTACTTCACATATTGGCACTTTGTCAGATCAAGGTACGCAGAGTGGACTAAACATCAGGAAGAGTGGTATGTTTCCCTCCTCTCTGAAGGTTCACCCACCATGGACGCTCAAGTTGGCTGTGAGAAGGATTCCTGTGATGTGCAGCCGGAATCGGAACAGCCGACAGTGCTGGTGTGTGCAATGAAGGTTGAGGAGCTGGAAGGATTTCCTGAGATTCTGCAGATAAAAATCGAGGATGTGAATTCCTTTGGTCTGGAGGAGAAGGAGGAGCAATGTGACAAGCCGAATGGTGAGTTGTGTGATTGGCATCACTTCTAATGAGGTCTGTGTTTGTTTCATGTGCTTTTTTTTTGAGTTATTGAAAAAGGCTCCTGAAACACCTCGAGCAGAAAGGAAGAGAACAAAATGGAAAGTTCCCCCAAATATTCCTGCAGGTCACACAAGATCTGCCAGCAGCCCCCTTCTGGTAAAACTGCCAAAATCTGCACTCACTGCTCACCTTCACTCCTTCATTCCTCTTTTCTCCTGCCTCTGGAACAAAGTCCATCACTCTCTTCAATCCCTCTCCTCTCTCCAGGTCTGAAAAACAGCTGTTCGCCACCATCTCTTTATCTTCCCCCATCCAAAACCTTGATATTTTAAGCCCCCATCAAAACACCCCAAATTCGCAATGATGGGGTTGCTTGGGGTGGAAAAGATCAGGGTTGGATAGAGAGCATGATCTGAGATTGTGATGAACAGCTGTCTTGAAGACTTAGAGGGAAGAATGAGATTGAAGAGAATGTAGAACTTGTTTCTACAAGTGGTTAAAGAAGGGGAATGAAAGGGTAAAGGTGAACAGGTTTCCTGTATTTTGGGAATTTCACCAGTGGGGTGTTGCTGTGGGACGTGTTCCCTGCAGAACTGCAGAAACCTGGGGGGAGGAGGGGTGAGAGGGTGATGGCGAGGGGGGGGGGGGGCACAACGCATGGAAAGAGAAGACCAGAAAGGAGACAGGATAAGAAAGTCACACCACTCACCTGTCTGTGTCGTGAATGTGATAGGCCCATACAGGGGCGTTGATCGCTATTGAAAAGAGGGGGGAGACATTTTCTGGGAAAATTATTTTGAAGTGGCTGTGAAGAAGGTGACGGTGTTTTTTGTCATTTTCATGAATTTGATATAATCTAATAAATAGTGGCCAATTTGAAATGTGATATAAAATTTAAAATTGAATTGACGATATATCACGAAGTCGGAAGACTTCCTATGAGGGAATGACACACAATTCCTTGAAAAAGAAAATCGACCAAGATACAACCTATGAAGGTACCTGCCAATCCATCACCTGTGCAGGATTTCACATCACATTACACTCATTAATCCTTTGTGTGCAGCATCTTGTTTGTTTGTTTTCAAAACTTTCATTTAAAAACTACTTTTTTAAAAAATCTATTTTAAGAGTATGAAAACCTCTGCATGTGACACAAGATGCCTGCATTTAATAAAAGTTACTTTTTCCAGATTTCTTTGTGAAAGTGGAAGTGAAAGCTGAGCATGACATTGATGTTCACCTGGATCGACCCGAACCCAAAGATGCCAAAGCTTCTTTCCTCAAGAACCATTCTCATGAAGGTTTCTGTCAATGTCGATACATTTTGATTCAAACAGTTTGATGATGAACTCTGGTGTTAAGAAAAAAACATGACGTTATGATTTCATTGCTTTGAGAAATAACCACGATGGTAAATCAATTTCTCAAACATCAATTATCACCTTTATCAACAACAACAACAACAACATGCATTTTAAAGGCCATTTTCCCTGCTAGAGCGGGGGTTAGCCCTGCGGTCCCCATGGCAATCTTCTCCATTTTGCACTATTTTCTGCATCTCTCCTTGTTCACCCCCTTGCCCGCATTTCTTCTTCCAACATCTTTAGCCAAGTCTTTCTCGGTCTTCCCCGTCTTCGACTTCCTTCTACATTCATTTCCATCACTCTTCTCAACCAGTCACTTTCATCCTTCCTCAACACATGACCAAACCATCTCAACCTATTCCTCTTCACAGCATCAATCACAGGCTCTATTCCCATCATCTTTCGCAATGCATCATTTGTCTTCCTCTTTCTCAACGATACTCCGCACATCCGTCGAACCATTCGCATTTCCACCCTTTCCAACCTTTGTTGCTGCTCTACGTTCATTACCCATGTCTCGCTCTACTCTTGTAAGCCCAGATGCTTCACCTTTCCACCATGGACACACCCATCTTCTGCACCACGGACACGCGCACCAGCGGCACCACGGACACACCCACCGGCTGCACCACGGACACACCCATCAGCTGCACCACGGACACGCGCACCGGCGGCACCACAGACACACCCACCGGCTGCACCACAGACACACCCACCGGCTGCACCACGGACACACGCACCGGCGGCACCATGGACACACCCATCGGCTGCACCACGGACACGCCCAACAGCTGCACCACGGACACACCCCCCGGCTGCACCTTGGACATACCCACCAAGCGTTCCACACACCTGTTCGTCACTTGCACCCCATGCAAGCTCATTCACTCAACACAATGTCACTCATCTCCCACTTCTCACAATACGCTGCTGAGTACACTTTCAACACACACACACGCACCATTCACGAGCATTGCCTCATTTGCTCAATACTAAGACTCTCAAGCACACACACGGCATCATCTGATCTACCTGGTGCCCTGCTAAAACTCGCGCTTCCCCGTCTTCCCTTTAAACCAAGCACATCCCGCGTCATTAACAACCATTCTAACCTCTCTATGTCCCCGCTACCTGTCCAATGTCGCTACTTAAATCTTCAGTGACCTATGGTCAATCTCTAGGTCTCTACACACTTTATCCAAACCCTCCCTCGGCGAGCTTACACTGCCATGAACCCCATAAAACTATTGCTCCTTTGCCCCCGCTGTGAGGGATGGCAGAGTTGCCATCCCATCACATCGGGTATCTCCCACTATCAATTTGGCCCATCCAAATTCCAACTAATCAAAATTTGCCAATCTGCCATTCATCTCTGCCAATCATCTCTGCCAATCATCTCTGCCAATCATCTCTACCAATCATCAAATTTTGCTTGTCACAAATTCCCTATCCCTACCAAATGTCCTTTAACTTGAGCCTCGGTGCGTCTTTACATTTCCAAAGCTCGGCTTCGCAAAGCCGAGGAATGAATGCGGGTGGTTCGTTGCCTGCAGGTTGGGTCCGTCCGGCATTCACTTCAGGTGGGGGCGGTTTGGTCGGGCCGAGATTCCACGCACCATCTCGGCACGGAACCTTTCGGTCTCCGGCCCGATGGCTCAATCTCGCCCGGTCGGAACCCCGTCCCCACGAGGGGCCACCGCTCCGCTTCCTCCTACCTGCTCCTGAACCGGACCGGTCGCCTTGCCCGACAAGGCCCGGACTCGACCGTGCAGGACGGAGCCAGGCCCGAATCGGTAACGACGCTTCAAAGGGAAGCGACGCAACACCGACCCGCGCCGGGCCTCGCATCCAACAAAGCGCACTGCGCACGCTATCCGTCGCCCTACACGCTGCCCCGTTCAACGTCGATGCTTCACTCGCATACTCACACGCATACGCGACCCTGTTTTCACTCACAAAACCCGGCGGCTCAGCGCCTCTCATGTATTCCACACACCCCATCCATTCCACCAACGCACTCCCTGTTACACACCACACCTCCCGCGCACCTCCTTGCGCACACTCATCGTTCGCACACTTTGTTCCACACCTCTCCTCCGTTATGTCCTCCGTAACACTCACCCTGGGCGTGCACTCTCGCATCCACCCACTCACGCGCTCCGATGTGCCCTCCCACACACGCGCCACCACTAACTCAGGTGTACACTCTTGCACACGTTCGACCATTCCAGGTGTGTATTCTCGCACCCGCTCCACCACCAACTCACTCTCCGTGTCACACTCCGTACACTCCGTACACCCCGACGTGCATTCTCTCTCCGACGCACACTCTTCCCTCACAAGCGCGCCATTTCCACAAACACCACTCACAGGGGACCCTTCACCAACGCCCGGATGCTTTCTCGATCCCAAGCGCGCGAAAATTATTTTGTCGCCAAACATCCTTCTACAAAATCTCCCCGTACAATATACAGCACGACTCACCTGGGCGCTTCTTCTTCTTCGCTCCAACACCTGCAAATTTTCATTTGGGTTAAGCACAGCATCGTGATGTGAGCAGGGACTCTGCACATAATCCATCTCTCCCTGCCGCGAGTGCTTTTCTAAGCCCCCGGTCTCTACAATTTCAATTCCCACTACTTTCTCTTCATTCACCTCAACGACCGCTGGCTTTATTAAAATTCCCACTTGTACCTCAGCGGTCGCCGGCTTTTCCATACCTCGGGTAGCGATTTCTATACCCCTCATTTTACCAGCGCTTTTCTCCGACTCGCTCAACCTGCGCTCCTCGAGTCGCGTTACCTCCTCGTGCACCCGTGGGACCTGCTCGCCCAACCTGCGGTCTCTGTCCCTCTCCGCTTCCCTTACCTCATATGTGGCTTTCCCCCTCGCGAACCCCTCATTAATTTCTTGGGCTCGGTCATTTATGCCCTCCAATTTTCCCGTATCACACCTTGTTTCGTCTATCATGGCGTCCATTTTTGCATTCATCTGGATTAGCAATAGTTTAATGCTCACCCAGTCTTGCACAGGGGGCCCGGCTATCGCCGTCACGTACGGGAAGCCGCCATTTTGTGCACCTGCAACCACGTGCGCGAGGGCACCATCTTGTGCACCTGATACCCCTTCAACCACCTCACCATTTCTCTCCTCCTCCATTTCTCCCATATACATTTCCCCGAGGTCCTGGGTCGATTCTACCCCCCCTTCTAACTCCCCAACCGGCATTCCATCGCCTTGATTGTCCATGGCGCGAGTTTTAAATTTGAGATTTTAAAATTAAATTAAATTTTGGACCACCCGTAATTTTGAGCGAGTTAAGCGCGCTACAGGTCCAAATCCCACTCCTGACACCAATTGTTATGGACCCCGACGTCGGCCTTCCCCACTTACCAAGGGGGGGATTAAGCCCCTCGTTTATCACTGACCGACGTGGTCCTGGGGGTATGACGTCACGCCCGGTCAGCGCTGGGTAGGGTATTAGGCCCAACCGTCCTATGACCTAAATACCAGCGCCTCTCGGTACGCAAGGAAATACTCCCGCTCACGGCCGCAGTTTAATAGGTTGGTTGCGCCGAGCGAAGCGAACTGCGGCGTGAGTTGTTTATCAAAGGGGCTAAACCCGATTCATATTCGTTGGCCGAATCGCGCCACGTGCACTCAATGTGGAAACCTCTAAAGCGACCGAATGTAAAGAAGAAGACGAAGGTAGGAAGAACAGGATTTATTATTATTAATTACTATTTACACACAACTAAGCAGAAAGGAAAGGAAATACAATTTACAAGGCAATGGAAGGAGCAGGAAACACAGTGCAAATATTAGCTTATTCTAAACAGGCTTAACTTCAACCCATCATTCCGGCATTCCGGCAACCCAGGGACAACATGAAAGACAGACGAACGATCACACTTACACGGGGGATGCAGGCAGGAATGAATGGCTGGAGGTGGATGGCTTGGAGAGGAAAGGAAGGTTCGGCGGGGACTGGGCACGGTCGGGCCGGAAGGCACCGCCGTCAAAAAGCCGAGCTGCGGTCGTGCAACACTGCCGCGGTTCCAAACTGCGCGGGCGAAGCTCCTTTTGCGCACCGCTGCGTCGCACGCTCTCCGAATTGCTTCGGTCCTCTCTCTCTGCCGCCGTGGGGACGTCGTGTGCTCTCCCAGGACTCATCTGAGGTGGGGGCGTCCCCCCGTGGGTTATGTCGGCCCCACCCTTGATCCTTCGCGAAGCTCCTCGATCTTTCTCTCTCCGCCTTCTCCAAGCCAAACCCCTTGCTCTTCGTTGGTTGAGCGGGGCTGACTCACTCCTCCCACCGATGACGAGGGCGGAGACGCGCCTTTCTTCCCCGAGTTTCACCACGTGCGCAATGGAGTCCATTGTAGAAAACCATCCAAACCTGGCACTTTGAAGATGGGACCCATCTTATTTCATTCGGTGCAATGGAGAGTCGACTATTGGGAAACACAGCCTTATACTACATAGAATAAGGAGATAACTATTTAAAAGGATATATGGTGGCCTGCGTGTATGTTTATGGAGTAACTAAGAGGATGACCTTTGAACTTTACACTACGGAGGTATTTACAAGAAATCATTACACTTTATAGAGGGTGATATTTACAACAATTACAAATAAAGCACAACAATTCTCAAATCCACAACAATATACAGTATATATATATATATTATATATATATACACAGACTTGGCATTTAATATGGAATATTTTTTTTGTGGGGGTGAACTTACTTTTCAAGAGGTCTTAGAACCAAAAGTTCATTGGAATTATGTTGAAATTATTCTAGATTTTGTTAATGTGACCTATAAAAGAAACAAAAACCACATTTGACATTTCGAAACAAATAAATTGATCCTTGAAAGTGATGTAAACTGATATCAAACTCGATTCATGGACAGGACTGTGTTAAACTTCTGAACGTTTTCCAGAAGTATCTCTTTATTTTGCACATGAGAGAAAATTGTTTTTAACAAAAACAAAAGTTACATTACGACTGGGATTACGGACAGTAGAATTACAGTTCAGTACTTCGTGTAACCCCCACGAGCATTCAGGAGAGCACGTACACGTCGAGGCATGCTGTTCACGAGATTTGCCAAGGTTTGGACAGGAATCGCTTGCCATGCAGTGACAATAGCCTGCTGCAATTCACGCACAGAGGTCGGCTGCTGGTCCAAGTGGTGGATTTGACGCATTAATTCTGCCCACAAGTTCTCTATCGGATTCATATCCGGGGACATGGCAGGCCACTCCATATGCTCTACACCACGGTCAGCAAGAAAGTGTTGGATCATGCGAGCACGATGAGGCCGTTCATTGTCATCTTGGAAGACAAAGTTTCCTCGAAAGGCTGCACGAGCAAATGGAAGCAATGTTTCTTCCAGAATGGCCCTGTACTTGAACTGGTTCAGGTTTCCATTCAGAACAACCAGGTCAGTTTTGCCCCCTGCATGAAAAGCAGCCCAAACGGTCACCCCACCACCTCCAGCTTGGACTCTTGGCATTATACAACCTTTGTTGTAGGCTTCCTGCACTTGTCTGCGCACTCGGACGCGGCCATCTTGACAATAGACCAGAAATCTAGACTCGTCACTGAAGATCATGTGATTCCAGTGTCCTGGCTGCCATTGACGGTGCTCTCTGGCCCACTGCAATGGGCGCTGCCGGTGTTGTCTGGTCAGGCATGGCTTTCTCAGGGGATGTCTGGCACGATAGCCTGCTTGAACCAGTCGTTGGTTGACTAGCCTTCTGGATACAGGCACATTTGTCAGTTGCTGCCACTCAGCCCTAAGCCGATTAGCTGACTTGGTACGGCCATTGCGGACTAACCGGTGCAGCTGGTGATCATCCCTCCTTGTGGTTCTGTGGGGACGTCCTGGCCTCGGTACTGGAGTAGGGACACCCCTCTGAGCATTTCGTTTCAGGATCTTTGACACCTGACCTTGAGTGATGCCATACTGCCGAGCAATAGCACGCTGTTTCATGCCGTAATTTCGTAAAGCTACCACTCCATGACAAACAGCATTGTCGAGTTGACGGACCATCTCCAGAGGAAGCGGCAATAACTTTTGGAGATGTGCAGCAGTTGTTTTCCACTAATACAGAACGCAACAACCCTTGTATACCCGACTGTGAAGGCAATCATCAAATGCACCTGTCCGTACATTTTGCCACGCCACCTGTGATATAATCCTGTTGTTGACTTCTTGCTGCGACAGACAATCAGTGACATGGTTCTTTTAACAAATAAATCACCAAAGTGTAAAAGAAACTCACCAGATTGAAAAACTGAGTTAAGAAAGTAAACCCAAGTCAAGAAAAAAAAAAATATTCCATATTAAATGCCAAGTCTGTGTATACATATATATATATATATATATATACATACAGTGAACCCTCGTTTATCGCGGGGGTTACGTTCCAGAACCCCCCGCGATAAACGAAAATCCGCGAAGTAGCGACCATATTTTTTTTTTATATATATATATATTTTAAAGCATTATGAACTCCCCACACTCTTATTAACCTTTCCCATACTCTTATAAACACTTCCTATACTCTTAAACACTTTTTACACTCTTAAACATACGTAATTTTAACAACATATAAAATTCTAATGGGTACTCACCATTGAAGATACTGTAGCTACCCATGGGTTCCCCAAGCAAGACCAGCATCAGAATCTCCTTGCTCCAGCCGGTGACGTCACCGGCGGGGATTCCCGGCGCGAGAGTGGCTGGTCACGTGACCGCTAAAGCGTGCCGCGCTTTGCGGGTATAATCAGCTACACCTGTTGATCACGTGACCACCGATTCACCGAAGCACGCCACGCTTGAGAGGCGTGGCTTTCGGTTTCTGGTTGTGCTTTATAATGCAGCCCGATAAATGGGCTTTTCAGTGTTCCCGAGTTGGTTTTGAGAATAAATATCTTCTCGGACGAGTTTGTGTCTTGCCCGTCATTTCGTCCGTATCAAGCAAGAGCCCCGGCCCTTCAATACTACAACTTGTGTGATGAAGATGATGATGAATTAGCTGTGCAGTACTGATGACGATGAAGGTGATGACGATGATGAATGTACTGGCGTTTTCCATACGCACGACTCTTTGTCTACCCTTCTACTGTACACTATGTACAGTATTTTATTTCTTGTAATATGTTTTAAATACTGTATTTTTCTTATTTCTTTACGTTTTTTTTAAATTTTTAGGCTAGAAAATGCTTATTTTACCACAAAAATATTTAAAATAATAGTATATAAAAATACATTTATACCGCAAAATCCCGCGATATAGCGAAAAATCCGCGATATAATTTTACATATACTAGCGAGAAAAAACCGCGATGTACCGAATCCGCGAAAAGTGAACCGCGATATAGCGAGGGATGACTGTATATATATATATATAAAAATACATATATATATATATTGTTACTGACGCGGCTTTAGATGTTATATTGACCGAGCGGTGGTGTATTTAACCGCGTCCGAACAGTTACTCCCCGATTAGAACCCGATTCCACCCGACGTTGACCAGATCGCCCCACAGATATTCAATCAGGAAACCTCTAAAGCGACCGAAAGAGAATGAAAAAGAAGAAGAAGAAGAATACGGAGGAAGAACAGATTTATTATACACACACAGCAATGGATGGAAGAAGCAGTAACACAGCGAATCGTTAACTTACACTATTCATTTTTACTTAGCCCCAAGACAACGAGCAGGACAGGACGTTCACACTTACACAGGGGATAATGCAGGCAGGTAGGGCTTGAGGTGGATTGCTTGAGAGGGAGGCAAAGTCGGGAGGCCGCAGCTCGCAATTCCTCGCGGTTTTGGCGGGAAACCCTCCGTCATGTACCCGCTGCGGTAGACGTCACGCGCTGGTTCGGCACACCTGCTCCTCTTCTTGGGGTGGAGCCGTCTCCCTTCTTTCAGCGCGTCTCTCCAAAGCTGGTTTCCTTGCCGAGTACCTCTCCTCTTTGGCTTGGAGCGTTTCGCATCTCACCGATCCTCTTGGTGCAGTCTCTTTGCTCATCTCCCAAGGCCTCTCTTAAAGCAGTCCCTTACAGTCGCTTTTATCACCTCGGGCGGAATTAAGCCGCCGGCTCTGAGGGCACGCCTACCGGGTCGCTCACCGCGGTGCTGATTGGCTGTTAGGGTTGGTTCACTCCTTCCCTCTTATGACGAGGTGGAGACACGCCTTTCTTCTCCGACTCAAAGCACATGGGCAATGGCGGTTGAAGAAAACCGCCCAAAATGCGGAAGGCAATTGGAAGGGAGGTTTTGGGGAAATTGGAAGGGCCTACGCTTATTTTGTTTGATACAATGCAAAGTCAATCTAGTGGGAAACACATACTTAGCCTACATGGAATAAGGAAATACACTATTTAAAAGATATATCGTGACCTGCGTGTAAGTTTCATGGAATTAACTAGGACGGCTGCGACCATTATTTACATTACGAGGATGTTACCATACTTTTGTAACGTTCACATTGTAACGTTTCCACATTCGTTACAATATATATATATATATATACATATATATATATATACAGTGGGACCTCTAAATCCGAATTTAATTCGTTCCAGCGGCAGTTCGGATTGGGAAAAGTTCGGAATTAGAAACTATTTTCCTCATAAGAAATAATGGAAAGTGAATTAATCCGTTCCTGGACCCCAAAAATCCATTATCAAGACACTGTTAACTGCAAATACACATGATTCAAGGTAAAATAAGATGAGTAAATGCCCTAAATATCAAATAATAATTATAATAAAAACAAGAAATAAATGTACTAACATGAAAATAACTGCATTTACCTTCGTGGAGAGTTCTGGTGGTGCATGTGGAAGCTGGAGAGGAGGAAGGAGGGAGAGGGTTTTATTGCTTGGAAGGTGAGGCACCTTCCAAGCTAACATCAGATGACTGCTTCTGGTGTTTGCTCTCTTTGTCTCTTAACACCACTTGTAGAGGGTTGGGGCTCACTCGGCTTTCTTTCTTTAGAGAACCACCTCTCCAAAGTTGCCTGGTGTTGGCGACTTTTCTTAATATTTCTGAAGTGGTCAATCACATTGTCACCGAACAAGTTCGAGAGTGCTCTCGCCAACAACAAGAGTGCTCTCGCGAGATCACGGCGAGGTCACGTCTTTTCGAAGCTGTTCCATGCGCTCACGCTTTCGAAGCTAAGTGATCTTTCACATTTGTGTTTTTGGCGTATCTTTATCTTTCTTTCGGTGTATGTACCTATTGGGGTGACTTTAATAGGTTTCTCGGTGTTGGTTTTTCATACCTGTGTACAGAATCGTCGGTTTTTTTCGTATCGTGTATTCTGAGGCCTAGTGTAGTGCTAGTAGTAGTAGGCGACCGTGTCCTCAGACCTTGGCTTGAGGCTTTTGTTTTTTGTCTCAGCGGTTCTTCGATCGCGCTGCAACTACTGTCGGTCTCTGTTTTTCACGGTCTTTTCACCCATACTCCCTTGTTTTAAAATCTCAAAAAAAAAACCAAAAATTTTTTTCCTTCCCTGTTCTTATCTGCTTGTACGTTCTTATTTGTTCTTTCGTTCTTCGTTCTTTTGCTCTTTCGTTCTTCGTTATTTGTTCTTTCGTTCTTCGACCACATTGTTCGAGATCACGTGATCAAGTTGTTAATACATGTTTCATCTGTCCCCTGAAGAACTTTATTATTATGTCATATTCTATAACACTTTTTTCTACTTCTTCTATAAAAGGATGCTTTCGACTTGCTCACCAATTCTATTCATTCAAAAAAAAAATTCCATCTCTTACGGTGCATCTTTCATTCATTCCCTAAACTCTCCAGAACTCCACCCATCCTTCAGCATCCTCAAACGTATTTTTGACTCGAATGTCTCAAGAAACTCATTTTGCAATAAATGTTCGTTTCCCATAAATCGTACACTTTTCAAAATCCAATCTCACCCCTCCCCTCCAAATCTTCCCCATCACCCATCTCTGTCAAATCTTCCCCCTTGCCCCTCCCCCCCAAATCTTCCCAAACACCCATCCCTTTCAAATCTCCCCCCCTGCCCCTTCCCTCCTAAACTCCCCCCACACCCCTCCCCTCCTAAACTCCCCCCACACCCCTCCCCTCCGAGACCCTCCCTCACTCCTAGACTCCCCTCTCACCCCTCCTCCTCAAAGCGTCCTCCCCGCTTCTTTCCCCTTCCAACTTTCACCTTCATCTCCCTCAACCTTCTGCCTCACTCTTCCCCCTCCTCAAATAACACCTCACTGCGCCTCACCCAATCACCATCAAACCTTTTGTCCGCCCCATTCTTCCCTTTCTCCAAGCTATTCTGAAATCTCTGACACACCTTCAACAGCTCTCCCTACCTCTTCCTCCTCTTCCACATCTTACCCTACCGCTCCCCCACCCCTGTTCTGTATCCGATGCTCCCCCTTCCCCTTCCTCTTCCTTAACAGTATGGACCTCAAACATCCAGGGCCTTCGCTCAAACTTAACTGATCTCTCCACACAGGTTGCTTCTGACAAACCAGACGTGATCTGCTTAACAGAAACCTTCCTCCTTCATGATGTCTCTGATTCCTTGGTATCTCTCCCAGGTTACTCCCTCCTCCGGTATGATAGACCTGAGCCTCGTTCTGGAGGTGGGGTTGCTATCTTTATAAAAAACTCTCTTCCTCACTCGCCCTGCACTGCCCTCTCTCCACCTCACCCCCAGGAATACCTTTGGCTACGGCTTCCCCTTCGCTCCCACCTTTTGTTCATATGCGTGTTGTACCGTCCACCAAACAGTGATGACTCCATCTACATCTCGCTGTCTGATAATATGGACCAACTTCTATCTACCCATCCCAACTCTCTCTTCCTCATATGTGGTGATTTCAACTGTCACCATGCCAGTTGGCTGGCGGTGGGTACCTCTCTCACCAGCCATGGCTCTTCAGCAAAGGACTTATGTTGTGTTTGTGTGCTTCCCCTTTTCTCCCCATCTTGTCTTCCGCTCCCTCTTTTTGTGTATTTTGTTTGTCTGGTCGATTTGTTTGTGAAGTAAATGTTAGCTTTTTCACGAGCCTCGATTCAGTATACAAAAAAAAATAAAAAAAATAAAAAAGTTAATGCTCCTGTTAACCACTGCTTTATTAGGGTGCCACTTTTCAACAATGGCCTGTGTTTTAGACCAATGGAAGCACAGTTCTTTAATTTCAGCACTGGAAATGTTACCACTAGCTCCCTCTTCCTCCTCTGAATAAATTTCCACTGCCACTTCTTCTTGCTGCATCTTGTGGAGGTGCTGAAGTTCTTCTGTGGTGAGTTCCTTGTTGTGATCCTCCACTAACGCCTCCACATCCTCTTCACTCACCTCCAAGCCCATGGACTGACCCAATGCTACAATAGCAGGCACAATAGGTTCTTCAAAGCCTTCAAAATCTCGACGCTCACGGCGGGAAATATGAACGACCCTAACGCTATGTTGGCGGTTCGGTTAAATAGAAATACATTCGGAATTAGGGACAAAATTTTATCGAATTTACGGTTCGGAATTGGAGTAGTTCGAGATGAGGGGCGTTTGGAATTATGGGTCACTACTGTATATGTATATATATATATATATATATATATATATATATATATGTATGTATGTATGTATATATGTATATATATATATATATATATATAATATATATATATATGTATATATATATATATATATATATATATATATATATATATATATATATTGTAACGATTTTGAGAGGTGTGTAACGAATTTGAGAAGTGTAACGGGTTTTGAGAAGTGTAACAATTTTGGAGGAAGTGTAATGAATGTGAAAACGTTACAATGGAAACGTTACAATGTGAACGTTACAAACGTACGGTACCACCCTGTAATGTAAATAATGGTCGCAGTCAGCGTCCTAGTTAATTGCATGAAATATACACGCAGGTCACGATATATCTTTTAAATAGTGTATTTCCTTATTTCCATGTAGGCTAAGTATGTGTTTTCCCACTAGATTGACTTTGCATTGTATCAAACAAAATAAGCGTAGGCCCTTCCAATTTCCCCAAAACCTCCCTTCCAATTGTCTTCCGCATTTTGGCTGGTTTTCTTCAAACCACCATTGGCCACGAGGTAAGGTTGGGGAAGAAAGGCGTGTCTCCACCTCGTCGTAAGAGGGAAGGAGTGAACCAGCCCTAACAGCCAATCAACACCGCGGTGAGTGACCCGGTAGGCGTGCCCTCGGAGTCGGCGGCTTGATTTCACTCGAGGTGATAAAAGCGACTGCAAGGGACTGCTTTACCAGATCCAGAGGAGAGATGACTGGAGAAGAGCTGGAGCTGACCCTGGGAGAGGAGCAACGAGGCTGCACCAAAGGGAGGCGGTGAGATGCGAAACGCTCCAAGCCAAAGAGGAGAGGTACTCGGCAAGGAGACCAGCGTTGGAGAGACGCGCTGAAAGGAGGGAGACGGCCCCGCTCCAAGCCAAAGGGGAGCAGGTGTGCCGAACCAGCGCGGGACGTCTACCGCGGTGGATACACGACGAAGGGGTTCCCGCCACAACCGCGAGGGATTGCGAACTGCGCGCTCCCGACCAAGCGATCCATCTCAAGCCTTACCTGCCTGCAATTATCCCCTGAGTAAGTGTGAAAGTCCTGTCCTGTTCGTTTGTCTTGGGGCTAAGTAAAAATGAATAGTGTAAGTTAACCATTCGCTGTGTTACTGCTTCTTCCATCCATTGCTTGTGTGTGTATAATAAAACCTGTTCTTCCTCCGTATTCTTCTTCTTCTTTTTCCTTCTCTTTCGGTCGCTTTAGAGATTTCCCGATTGAAGGTCTGTGGGGCGATCTGGTCAACGTTCGAGTATAATCGGGTAACTTGTGCGGACACGACGGCCATTCCGCTCGGCCCACCTTAACATCAAAGTCGTGTCTGTAACAATATATATATATATATATATATATAGATATATATATATATATATATATATATATATATATATATATATATATAGTCAGGTAAGGAGTATACTTGTGAATCCACCAGGAGGTTCGTGTGTTAAGTAGAGTTCGGGATTAAAGAGTAGCGCCCCTGTGTGTCCTCACCTGGTTTGCCAAACCTTTGTCCCTTTCGGCAGTGCACACCACATAGACATTCTGACAAGTCCTCAGTGCAACACTAAGTGACGCCATTCCCTGACATGACTGTGAAAGAGAACTGGCAAAAGGAAACCAGGCCAGGACACCGCCGATAATGGCCGCCGCCACCTACACCTCCGGAGAGGTCTGTCCACCATCTCATAGCACACGCTATGACACCAGGAACAGGGAGTGGAAGTGACGCAGTGGGCGTGCACCTGGGCGAGTCGTTGGAGGAGACTGATTGGTTGGCAGCATGCCAAGGCTGACATGACCACCGCGGAGTGATACGAGGCACGGCAGGACTTTGGTTGGAGTGAGTGAGTTGCGTGGAGTTGGTTGAGAGCAGTTAGTTCGCGGTTGTTGGTTCGAGAGGAGAGATCAGCAAGCACCGAACGCGAGTCTGAAAGTGAGTTGGTTCAGAGCAGTTGACCAGTTCGGTTCGCAGTTCACGGCTTGAGTTGGCAGTCCCGGTGCGATCCCGAGTTTGGAGAGTCCTGTCCCTGGTCGAGTGGAGAATTACAGCTCGAGCAGCTTTAGTCCCGGCCGGCAGCCCGAGTGGAGTTTGCTTGCTTCGTGCAGCCCTGCGTTGGACCTTTGGAGCGAGGGACCTCATGGTGTACCGTTGAACCGACGAGGCCTGGTGGTGCTCAGAGGCGGGCGGAGAGGGCCGCGGGGCCGTGTTACACTGAAGACGACAAAGACCAGATAAGCCCGAGCTCCGCGGTTACACTTTACACGACGAGACATTTTCTTTCGTATTCACATTCCTTTGTTCTTGTTTCTGAAGTCAGTGTGTGGGATCCCAATTTAGGTTTCTTATTAGATTTATTATCGCATTTTCCTGTCCTTGCTTTATTTTGCTGTACATACTTGAATGGAGTTTTCCGTGTGATTGATTAAATATGTACGGCTGCAGGGCTCTCGCCGCTCCCCTCCATCCCACGCGCTTTGGTGTAGCTTTTTGGTTTCGGAGTCCGCCATTGAGTTCTTGCCTCAGGGGCCAAGGCCTTCGCAATCGGCATCCGTGACCGCCTGATATTAATCAAAGACGGTCATGCGACAATACACCTGGTTTGCGCTGGTTTTGTTATGGATTCGGGGTCGGCGTTCTCCTTACCAAGGGGGGGTTAATCCCCTTGTCTGTTAAGCTGGCCGTTCCCCGATCCCTGAAAATAATAACGCTCCTTTGCGGGGTTGAGATTGGCCAGGGTGATTGGTCAAGGTGAACTCCCAAATACCTGAGCCAATCTCTCCACAAAGCAGGGAGATAATTCCCGCTCGAAACACGGACAAGATGGAATTTGCCGAGCGGTTGGCCAAATCGTGCCACAGGTACCCAATGGAGAAAACACGAAAGCGATCGGATGAGAGGAAATCAAAAGGTAAGAAAGAACAAAGATTTATTATACAATAATTAAAGAGGAAACAAAAGAGCAAGAATATACAAGCAGAGGAGCAAAAGGACACAGGGCAAGCTTATACACTCTTAAATATCACGCCCAGGACAATACAGACAGACTTACACAGGAGGGTAGTGGAAGGAAGGAAGAGAAGGGTCCAGGCAGATGGAAGGCGTCGAGGTCCGGCTCCAGGTTCACTCGAGTCTGGCTCCGGGTGTTGACTCGTACCGCGGCAAAGAACGGCCGGCAGCTTCGCGTGGCGTTGGCGCACGACCGGACCTTTTAGATATTCTCATATAGCAGGGGACTGGGATGCTGTGTGCGTAATATTCACGCCTGATGTGTTTCTCTCTCTCTCTCTCTCCTCTCTCTCCTCTCTCTCCTCTCTCCTCTCCTCTCCTCTCTCTCTCCTCTCTCTCTCCTCTCTCTCTCCTCTCTCTCTCCTCTCTCTCCCCTCTCTCTCTCTCCTCTCTCTCTCTCTCTCTCTCTCTCTCTCTCTCTCTCTCTCTCTCTCTCTCTCTCGTCTTTTCAATAGTCAAGCTCCCTCGCGGTCCTTCAGATGGCTTTTTGTGCACGCTTATATGGTCGCTCCAGCCACACCCTTACCAGACCATCCCACCTCAGTCCTGATAGGTTCGCGAGGGCTCGCCGGCCCCGCCCTCGATGGCTCGTGGACGAGGCCACACCTCTTCTTGTGGCTCTGCCCCATCTTCGCCAGCCCAACCGCGTGCGTAATGGCGTTTTGATGCAGCGAACGCTGCCAGCAAGCAAATCACTAAGGCGCGTAACAGCATGAGAGAGACAACCCCCGCCTGTAGGTGCGCATGATGGAGCAGCTTGGAGAGAGAGAGAGCAAAATGGACCTATCTTAATTAATTAATGCAACGCAGAGTCAAACTATTGAAAACAGGTCCTTACCTGAAACACATACTAATGAGAAAACTGAAGAAGGTCCTACGGTGTTCTACGTGTTGCTGTGGACTAACTAGGGTGCTCTCGTTTAACATTAGAAAATGGGGATATTTACAGGGGATTATTTATAAGGGATAATTATTTACAAAGTGAAGGTTCTAAAAACCGTAACAATATATAATAACAAGTAAACGAAAAAACATGTTTTAGGGCTCCAAACGTTTATTTTTAAAAAGTTTTAACCCTACTTTTTGAAACTAAATTTTGATCGATGAAAATGAACTGGAAAAGAGAACCGTGGGCCAAATTTCAGGTCTCTCGGACATATGGAACCTAGAAAACGAACGGCTCAAAGATATGAAACGGGACAAACAAACAAAATTCAGATGAAGTTAAATAAAGCGTGTAAATTAAAAGACAGTGTCCGTCCATCTGTCTGTCTCCTCCATAACTCCAAAACCATGAAACCGAGTGGGCCCCAAACTTCTCATGCAGACACCTGGACCTCGAACAGATTGCAATGCTGAAAACTGGGTGTTTATTGAATCGGCTTTTTGGGTATGTTATAACCTGATTTGGTGGCTTACTAATATAGTGGCCCACCATCTTGGTCATCCCACTGCACCTTGCTGGGTTCTTAAGCCGCCATTTTGTTTCAGCCTACTCAAACGTGCCTTGCCTTGGAAACACGATCGATTATCATTGCATAATTGAAGCATATCATCAAAATCTGGATTCGGATATGAGGATTGTGTTGTTTAAATAATCTCTAAATCTGGAGTGAAATCTCACAAAATTTACCATATCTTGTGATTTTACAACACCTCCACATGCAGCAACTACACCTGGATGCGTACATACCCCCACACCCAGCCAGTGCGAACGCAGACTACAACAACAAAATCGCCTCCACTTCCAGGATCCACAGCACCAAACAAGTAAACATGGTGGAACACTCAAACACCCACCTTTATACCCTTCACCACTCACCAACAAAACACACCAGATGATTGACACACACACACACACACACACACACACACACACACACACACACACACACACACACACACACACACATCTCCGTTTCTATTCTGTAACCTCAACCTACACTGTTCGACGTGCTTCCATAAACTTCCTCCATATCCAAAGTGAGCCTTTCTAGGCAACCTGGGCCACTTTGTCACACATCCTCCCTCTTTCTGTCCCACACACTCCAAGCCGAGTAAGAAATGCAGAAAAGGAATTGCCAATACACCCTCCACACCCCACCTCAAATGGCTGACAAGAAACTCGCCAACCCTTCTCCCGACACTCTGCCTCCAGCTCACTGTACTTTCCTCTCTTCCTCTCGTGCACCTCCTCCATGTTCTCTTCCCAATGTACAGACAATTCCCCTAAGGTGACCTGTCTTGTTGCACCTGACCAAATGACAATGTCAGGCCGCAACCTTGTCACACAGATCTCCTCTGGGAATACCAATTGTGGCTTTAGGTCTGCCACCACCTGCCAGTCACAAGCATCTGACAGCCCTCTTGCTTTCCACCTCCACCTCTTTCCACTTCTTACCACTTGGCCCTCTTTGACAAACAACACCTCTCCCCCATCAGTCTCCTTCTCCACTCTTCTCTCTCTCGACCTCAGCACCACTTGTTGCACCATCTGCATCACCACCGCCAGCACCTGATCATGTCGCCACCTGTATTGTCCTGCTGCCAATGCTACTGAGTATGCACTCAGTGCATGCTGCTCCGTTCCCAAACCTCCACACAAATAACATCTCTCCTCCGTCCTCCTGCAACAACCCCCACAATCTCAAGTTCCCTCAAGTTTCTCAACTTCTCAAGAAGTTTGGAACAACCAGGACTCTTCCTGGAGCTGGCCGCCCGGCCAAACTGAGCAATATACAGACAGTCCCCGGGTTACGAACGACCGACTTACTTACCGACCTCCGTCAAGCCTATTATTTAAAAAAACTAGTGGGGTCACCCATGGGAATCCCACGGGCATGGACGTGTGTGACATTTGGACATCTTGATTTCGATGCTGCACTTTAAATTTTACAAAATGGTTACTGGCAATTCATCAGATCCAGAAATGGTGTAAAAAAAAAAAAAAACCCCACCTTTAGAGGCCATTTTTCCCCGCAAGCGGGGGTTGGCCTTTTTCGGGAACTGTGGTTGTTGTTGTTTTTTCGGTCCCCTTTTTGAAGCAATGTTTTACGGCCGGATGCCCTTCCTGACGCCAACCCTTTTTGCCGCCTTTAACGACAAGCAGGGAATTACCAGTGAACTGGCACTCAATTTGCCGACCTCGGAAGGATGACAGGCCGAGTCAACCCCCCTGGCGTTAATTCAGCGATTGACCGGGATTCGAACCCAGGATCCAAGGATCCTAAGCCGGCACCCTAGCCGCTAGCCCAACACCAGGGACCATGGCAGGGACAGGTGTAATGAACACAATTTATTTATTTCACATATGTGACCCCTCACTCCTCTCCACCTGACACTCTCCTCTCTCCAATCCCTCACACTCCTCTCCAATCCCTCACACTCCCCTCCAATCGCTCCTCACACTCCCCTACAATCGCTCCTCACTCTCCCCTACAATCGCTCCTCACCCTCCTCTCCAATCGCGCCTCACCCTCCTCTCCAATCGCTCCTCACTCTCCTCTCCAATCGCTCCTCACTCTCCTCTCCAATCGCTCCTCACTCTCCTCTCCAATCGCTCCTCACTCTCCTCTCCAATGACTCCTCACTCTCCGCTCCACTCGGCCCTCACTCTCCAACTCCTTGCTCCTCACTCTCCAACACCTAGCTCCTCACTCTCCAACCCCTAGCTCCTCGCTCTCCAACCCCTAGCTCCTCGCTCTCCAACCCCTTGCTCCTCGCTCTCCAACCCCTTGTTCCTCGCTCTCCAACCCCTTGCTCCTCGCTCTCCAACCCCTAGCTCCTCGCTGTCCAACCCCTAGCTCCTCGCTCTCCAACCCCTTGCTCCTCGCTCTCCAACCCCTTGCTCCTCGCTCTCCAACCCCTCGCTACTCGCTCTCCAACCCCTCGCTCCTCGCTCTCCAACCCCTAGCTCCTCGCTCTCCAACCCCTTGCTCCTCACTCTCCAACCCCTTGCTCCTCGCTCTCCAGCCCCTCGCTCCTCGCTCTCCAACCCCTCGCTCCTCGCTCTTCAACCAACCTCTCACGCCTCGCTCTTGATAGGGATATATTTTAGATAGTAGTATGTAATAGATGAATCAAGAAATTCAATGTCCATAACCTTTGTCAGAAGATGAATCACAAATTTTAATTCCCGAGGAGGACAACACTTTCTGTCTACAAGGAAATACACAGCAAGAAAACAATAACCTTTATCAACCAAGAAGAGCATGCTACAATTCACAAAAGCACATTGCAAGATTCACAGAAAGTCCCAAGTGAAAATGCTGGTACAGTAGAGATGTACGTCAAAGGAAACATCATAAGGATACACTAGCATGCACAGTATACAGTCAACATACAGTGTAAACATGCAGAATCGACCAGCCAAGTGAAACATCCTAAGTACAACATTTACAGCATTACAAACCTAGTGAAAATCCTAAAGTACAACAAACCAACATTACAAACCCAGTGATAATCCTCATATTTTGACATCAGTCCTGTCTTTTATACAAGTTGAAGTGTGAGGAGCAAGTGGAGGGGGAGGAGCGAAGAGAGAGGAGGAGAGCAGTCGGATTGGTTGGGCAAAGTTTGGGTGGGCGGGAGCAAGGATCGGGGGATACAATGTGATTGGTCGAGTGAAATATTGAGATGAGAGTGCTACCTGCCGAGAGCAGGTCTGCATTTCAAATTCTTTAATGCGGTCTGTTTTCCCATTGTCTCCTGCCAGACATTTTGGAGCCATCTTCCTGCTTGAAGACTTCAAGAACATTTGAAGGTCATTCTCAGCGAAGTGGACATATCTTTTACTCATTTTCGACATGACAAGAACAAAGACCACTTACTTTATTTCAAAGAACATCTTTAACAATATTATCCTTCGTCATAATTAAATAATTACAGTGCCTTTATTATTAAAACTACACTAAATGATTTACCATTCTGTGGTTTTATCTGTAATTCATTCATTGTTTGATGCAAGGATTATTATACAATATTGCAAATTAACACACTAGTAACATGAGTTTTAATAAGTCATGTTAAAACTTCAAAACAGGCATGCAATTAAAAAGTCCTTATTTAATAAATAGGTCACTCAGTAGCTATGACAACCACATCCTTTTTCAATCTGCAAATTCATATTTTCCCTCATAAGTCAAAATCATATCTAAGAGGTATGAACCTATATACTGCAATCCTACAAAAAAGGATCTTTACTGAGAAGATATTGGATCAGATAGCCAGAGAGAGCTAGCTAGCCTACATGGATTTTTAAAATAGGATTTTACACTTTTAGACTAACCTTTATCAAACACTAATAAGCTATAAGTTTTATTTGATTCAGACTCAATTATCGTTCTTTTGAAAGATTTACTGAGAACGTTGACAATTCCATAAAACTATCTATTAGATTAACTACAAGTGAAAAAAGAAAAAAAGGTTGCGCTGAACTTATCCTCCATCGGCCAGCGCAGAGCAACTTATCCACTCCCATTGTTCAATTCTGCAAAATAATTACCATGTATTTTGCATAGCTTCGACCTCGTACTGAGTCGATTATTTACTAGTTTACCAAACACAATGGGATTTTGAAAGCAGCTTAGTGAATGCTAATTACTTCAGGCAGGTGGTCAGTGGTCAGACATGGTGGAACCAGTGTATTATTTTATTATTTGTTGTCAATTGTATTGAAAAACAATATCCTTCTACAACTTATTTATATAACTCAATAAAACATTTCATTTTATTTATCATTTTGGGAAGACCCGATCCAACACTATATTTCAAAAAAACACCCTATATGTAATCATATTACCCTCAGTCATAAAATGATTTTGTCATGACAATATGTGGTCCACCATTGCCTCCACTAAGAATTTACTTTTCTCGAGCAAACTAACTTGGTCAGAGTGTCAGATAATTAGCCTACTGGAGGAAATCTCAACTTATAAATGGAAATCACAAAAACACTTGCACACGAGGAGAGCAGGTTGCAGCTCATAGAAATTACTTGGTTTGATACATTTTACACTTCCACACTCTCCAACCCCTCGCTCCTCGGAGTCTTAAGTCCCGCGGCCTAGGACTAGACGAATGGGCTTGGTCACGACCCGGGGCATTAAGCTCGATCAGGACTTTATTGTGTACTGCTACCAATCAAACTCCCCACGAACGGATGTTTCGTTACCCGAGGCGTTCAGGTAGTACCCGACCTTTACCGCGTCGGCTTGCTGAGCCGGGACCGGCTTTTGTCAAATGTGCAGTTCGCATGAGTAAATATGACCCGCTGGTGGATAAGGTGCAGGTTCTCCAAGCTAACCCCGAGCACACTCGCGTGTTGTTGCCCAATGGACGGGAGTCGACGGTCTCAGTACGCCACCTGGCCCCATGCGGGGACGGGGATGTTGACGAACCAGCTTACGATTCCGTTGATCCGCCTGTTGATCCGCCTATGGAGTATCTGCCGGCTTCCTCACCGCTACATGCACCCGATCCGGCTGGCCCTGTGCGGCCACCGCCATCACCCGATGTAGGCGGCTACTCTGACACGGGGGACTCCGGTCTTGGGGATGCAGTACCCGGTAGTTACCGGACCCGCGCCGGGAGAGAGATTCGCCGCCCCGACCACTATGGTTGGACTGACTGACATGGACTGGCAACTGCCGCTCATGATATTACTCTGCTGCTATGTGCTGCTTGCTTGATTTCGGCCTTAGCGGAAGTGTAGTTTTAACGGCGGGGAGAATGTAATGAAATTGTGTCTAAGTTGAACCCAGGTGTTATGCTGTCTCCAACCACTGAGAGGCTTCTATAAGAACTCGGACGAACATCGCTCCGAGACATTCCTGTGACATTTATTCTGTGTGATGGTGTATACTCGAATGGTGTGTATATCTAGATGATCCAGGCTTGCTTGCTCTAATTGCTAACTGATTGCTACTTCCATGATTACGGAATACTGATACAATGCTTGATTATTTCTTACAGGTGTTGCCAGAGATCGAAACAGAATTAAACCTACTATTGGGACAATGTTGTATATCTTGATTTCTTACAACAGGGCCTGTGTCTGGGAATAAGCTAAGACTGTTTTTCTGCCCTGTGTCCCTTCTGCTTTCTGCCGATCCTTGTACATAATAGTGTAAATAATTATTAAACCTGTGTTCTTCCTTTATCCGACCGTCTCGTCCCTTCCATCGATTGACAAAGCGTGGTACGAATAAAACCGCTCAAATCGGGTTTCAACACCAGGTAACTGCACGGACCACGTGGTATGTCATCCGCTCGGATGTACTCAAATTACGCGTGGCTCATGCGAGGCTTGATCCCCGCTTGCGCAGCGGCATAGGTACTTAGGTAAGTGCGAGAATTGTCCCGGTACCCCACCCTGCGTCTGCCCGGGAGAGGCGATTCAAGTCTCTCGGTTGCGACGACCCAAAAAGAACAAGGGGCTTAATCTCCCCTTGGAAAGGGCAGGAGGGTCGCGCGGAAGCCGAAACAATATTTTTACACTGCCTGTCTGTCTGTCATTCAAACAAAATGGAAAATCATTCCAAACAGGAAGCTTGCTGTTTTGAAGGACCTCATAAAGGATACAAACAACAGGAATGAATAAGTAATGTAATGTGTAAGATAGGGTGATGTACTGGGTAAAACAGTGGTAAAACCCAGAATTAATTAATTAATTCGACCTGAACAATCTTTTTTAAATTTAAATTGAATTATGTACTTGAACACTGTGGAACAATAACCGTTTAATACTCCCAATAGTATCCAGTTTTATAGTACTTGGACATGTCAAATAGGTTGATGTATAAGGGTGGTGCATATGACTGCTTCAACAGTGCAAAACTTTGGGATTTTTTTTGATGATATTTGAAATCATTATTTTATGAAAATTGAAGTGTATCGTTGAACACTGCATGTGGGTATCGTGTTCTATGAACTCTCTAGTTTACTTCATCAGTTTGCCTTTACAAATGCATGTGAAACAATCAATTTACAGTAATAGAAACAAGTGACCTATCACTGACAATTGGATGAATTTACCCTAAAGTATAAATATCATGGGGAAAACCCAAACTTTTGCACAGTACTGTATATTTTCATTAGGAATAATTTTTTAAACTTTTTTTCAGTGTAACAAATACACATATACTTGATTACGTACGTCAGAATTATATTGTGAGTATTGAACAAAATCCGATTTTTTTGACAGGTCATGTGATGTATTTACAGGTGGATCCATTGAATCCACAAGGGAGACAGCACCTACTTTCATGAACAGCGAAGACACTGGCCCGCAGGACTCGCCAACTGAAACAAACAAGAGGACCTTTTACAAACGCAACAAAATGAATAATGAAATGTTTGCACAAAATAATTTACACCAGGCTCACAAAGGAGAGAAAGATCAACACCCATACAAATGCAAAACTTGTGGAAAATCTTTTAATCGATCATCCACCCTGAAAATACACATGAGAATTCACAATGATGAACGTCCATACAAATGTACAAGTTGTGGAAAATCTTTTAATCAGTCATTCACCCTTAAAATACACATGAGAATTCACAATGATGAACGTCCATACAAATGTACAAGTTGTGGAAAATCTTTTAACCAGTCATCCACCCTTAAAATACACATGAGAATTCACAATGATGAACGCCCATACAAATGTTCAAGTTGTGGAAAAACTTTTAATCAATCATACACCCTTAAATCACACATGATAATTCACAATGGTGAACGCCCATACGAATGCACAAGTTGTGGAAAATCTTTTAATCGATCATCCAACCTTAAATCACACATGAGAATTCACAATGGTGAACGCCCATACGAATGCACAATTTGCGGAAAATCTTTTAGTGACTCATCCAGCCATAAAAGGCACATGAGAATTCACAATGATGAACGCCCATACGAATGCACAAGTTGTGGAAAATCTTTTAATCGATCATCCACCCTCAAATCACACATGAGAATTCACAATGGTGAACGCCCATACAAATGCACAATTTGTGGAAAATCTTTTAACCAGTCATCCACCCTTAAAATACACATGAGAATTCACAATGATGAACGTCCATACAAATGTACAGGTTGTGGAAAATCTTTCAATCGGTCATCCAACCTTAAAACACACATGAGAATTCACAATAGTGAACGCCCATACGAATGCACAACTTGTGGAAAATCTTTTTGTGACTCCTCCCACCTTAAAAGGCACGTGAGAATTCACAATGCTGAACACCCATACAAATGCACAACTTGTGGAAAATCTTTTCATCACTCATCCATCCTTAAAAGGCACATGCTAATTCATAATGATGAACGCCCATACAAATGCACAATTTGTGAAAAATCTTTTAATTATTCATCCACCCTTAAAAGGCACATGATGATTCACAATGCTGAACGCCCATATGAATGCACAAGTTGTGGAAAATCTTTTAATCGATCATCCACTCTGAAATCACACATGAGAATTCACAATGGTGAACGCCCATATGAATGCACAATTTGTGGAAAAACTTTAAATCGATCATCCAACCTTAAATCACACATGAGAATTCACAATGGTGAATGCCCAAACGAATGCACAATTTGTGGAAAATCTTTTAATGACTCATATAACCTTAAATCACACTTGACAATTCATAATGACGAACGCCGATACAAATGCACAATTTGTGGAAAATCTTTTAACCAGTCATCCACCCTTAAAATACACATGAGAATTCACAATGATGAACGCCCATACAAATGTACAAGTTGTGGAAAATATTTTAATCGGTCATCCAACCTTAAAACACACATGAGAATTCACAATGGTGAACGCCCATACGAATGCACAACTTGTGGAAAATCTTTTTGTGACTCATCCCACCTTAAAAGGCACATGAGAATTCACAATGCTGAACACCCATACAAATGCAAAACTTGTAGAAAATCTTTTCATCACTGACCTATCCTTAAAAGGCACATGATCATTCACAATGGTGAACGCCCATAGGAATGCACAAGTTGTGGAAAATCTTTTAATCGATCAACCACTGAAATCACACATGAGAATTCACAATGGTGAACGCCCATATGAATGCACAATTTGTGGAAAATCTTTTAATCGATCAACCACTTAAATCACACATGAGAATTCACAATGGTGAACGCCCATACAAATGCACAATTTGTGGAAAATCTTTTAATGACTCATCTCACCTAAAATCACACATTACAATTCATAATGATGAACGCCGATACGAATGCACAACTTGTGGAAAATCTTTTAGTGACATCCCACCTTAAAAGGCACATGAGAATTCACAATGCTGAACACCCATACAAATGCTCAATTTGTGGAAAATCTTTTAATCGATCATCCCACCTTAAACCACACATGATAATTCACAGCACAGTTTGTGGAGAATCATTCAATCGGTCATGCCACCTGAAAAACGCATGGAATTCACTATGGAGAACAAGGAGATTACCAACAAAGAGAGTGTGCATGCAAATGCCAAATTTGTGTAAAATCCTTCATTAATAAATTTGAGCTCATGAAACACATTTTATTTTACCTTTTTTTTGCGTAGCCGAGGCTCGTGGAAGAGATAGACGCAGGACAGGACAAACAATGGGTGTGGGGAGGAATGAGAGGCAGGATAACATCCATAGGTTGGACAAGATAAATACAGAAGAGAGATCATTTATGAATGCAGAATAGGACTGGGCCGAGAACACAATTTGTAGAAAATCTTTTAATCGGTCATTCCACATGAAAAGCACATGAAAATTTACTTGACAAGTCACACGAGACAATGTCCACACTGATGCACGATTTGCAAAACGTCTTTCACTCGCTCAATCTCCCTTAAAACACACGAGCACATTGTGAATGTTTGAATGTGAATATGACTTGTTTGACTTCACATCACCAAAATGGCACCCATTTCCTGCCACTGAAAAGCATCCACATAGCATGATGCTGCCACCTCCATGCTTCACGGTAAGGATGGTGTTGGATGGGTTATGAGCTATGCTCTGCTTCCGCCGGACATAGTGCTTTGCATTCAGGCCAAATAATTTGATTTTCGTCTCATCAGAACATTTTGAATATTAATATTAATAAAGAATATTTTGCCGCATGCTCTGTCTTTCACGTGCCTTTTTACAAACTCCAGGCATGCTGTTATGTGCGGTTTTCTCCGGAGTGGCTTCCATTTAGTCACTATTCCATAAACACTCAATTTGTGAAATGTTGCATGGACTTGTCCTTCTGGCAGGTTATGGCATTTCAGCAAAGGTACTCTGCAGGTCTGCCAGAGTGGTGATTGTGTTCTTGGTCACCTCCCTGACCATGGTCCTTCTTTTCTGGTTGCTCAGTTTGGTTGGATCGCCAGCTCCAGGAAGATTCTGTGTCAGTCCATATTATTTTATACCCTTCATATTGTTTTATACTCGATATATGGACAGTTCCTTGGACTCCATGGTAGAGTTTCTGCTCTGACATGCACTGTCAACTGTGGGACATTATCCAGTGGCAGAGATGGTCTTCGTATCAAAGAACAACAAACCCTGTATCAATGAATATGGATTGTTTATTACATATGTACGTACGGAGAGAAACGTTCAATATACCGAGTGTGAAAATCTCTAAAATGCTCAAAGCAACACGAGTTTATATTGGATTAATGTTTGTCGCTTTGTTTTTGGTCTCGAGATATGCGAAACTGAGGTAATCCTTTCTGTTGTTAGTTTCCTGGTCCATCCTGAGAGCGTGTGACCCAAATAGACAACTTCCGTCTCACAGAACGGTAACTTTTCCTGATTTACTCAATGTCCTTTATGAGCTAATGCTGTCAAGAGCACTATTGTATCTTGTTCGCAGCTTTCCTTTTTCGATGAGCAGATTAGCAGATCGTCAACATCCTGAATTAAGGTGGATCCCCCGGGGTATTTGAACACCAAACAATTCTTTGTGGAGGGCCCTTGAAAATAGGGTGGGCTATCTGTGAAACTCTGTGGTAATACTGTCCACGTAAACTGGCGTCCTCCATATGTGAATGCAAGGAGATACTGCAATTTTTCCTCGAGAATAATAAATGAATGAATGAATGATCGTTTTAAGGCCATTTTCCACGCGAGAGCAGGGGTTAGCCTTGCGGACCCATGACAATCATGGTTCCCTGTTTGAGGCAATGTTTTTATGGCTGGGTGCCCTTCCTGACGCCAACCCTTGGTCACGCTCTTACGATGCGCAGGGATACGGTGTACCTATTCTAAACCGGCAACACCACCTCGAGGGGGACAGAGAAAATGCTGAACACAAGTCTATGACTGAGTCACACTTTGTATCTGGTGGCACGGCAGATAGTATGGTCTCCGGGTTGGGCATGACCGGATGTATGCCCTTTCTACAGTTAAGTGCCCGTAGGTCCTGAGTAATAGTGTTAAAGCAAAATTAATTGCGTACGTAATTTGTGTAAATCAAGTGGATTTCCCAGAGCCTCGACCTGATGTTGCAAACACTTTAGTTTTAATTGCGTACTTAAGCTTCATAAATACAAATATTGGTCAGCGTTGAGTGTATTTCATTTTATTTGTCTGAGAGCTTTGAACAAGTTTGAAATTTGTCCAAATGACAATTCTCGCAGGGTGTGCCCGTGTGCAAACGGACGCAAGGGGCAACCAAGCGGCACGTCTGCACTCCCTCTCAAAATCAAATCAACACATTTGAATTAAAAGGAATAGGCTTCTTCCAATTCAATACTGCATAAGAAATAAATGTACTTTTTATTGAAGAAAAATATATTCATATATATACAGTCACGTGAAAAAGTAAGTACACCACATGTAAAGTTTTGACTTTTTCAACATATTTCAACACACAGCTATTTGATCTTCATTTCAACAATATTGATAGATAAAGGTGATATAATATAACAAATATCATGAAACATTTACATTTTGTTGTCCATTGTATATTCTAAATAAACATAAATGCAAATTTCGCGTGTGGAAAACGTAAGTACACCCTTGGCTCTAATAGGTGGTATTGCCCCCTTTGGCAGAAACAACCTCAAGTAGGCGTTTCTTATAACTGTCTACCAGTCTCTGACATCGACTGGGAGAAATTTTTGTCCACTTCTCCATGCAGAATTCTTTCAGCTGTGCGATGTTTGAGGGGTTTCTTGCATGCACAGCTCGTTTCGAATCCCCCCACAACAACTCGATGGGATTTAGATCCGGGCTTTGACTTGGCCATTCCAGAACCTTCCATTTCTTTCTTTTCAGCCATTCCTTGGTGGATTTACTGGTATGTTTAGGGTCATTGTCATGTTGCAAGGTCCACCTTCGGTTGAGCTTCAACGTTCCGACAGATGGCCTCACATTATCCTCAAGCACCCTCTGGTACAATGTAGAATTCATCGTGGATTATATGATGGTGAGCTGCCCAGGCCCTGATGCAGAAAAGCTGCCCCAAACCATAATATTTCCACCACCATGCTTTACTGTTAGTATCAGGTTCTTGTGGTCAAATGCTGTCTTTGGTTTTCGCCAAACATGTCTTCTGGTACTGTGGCCAAATAGCTCTACCTTTGACTCATCTGTCCAGAGCACATTGTTCCAGAAGTGCTGGTCTTTGCGTAGGTGTTCATTGGCAAACTTTAGTCTTGCCCTGATGTTCTTTTTGGACAGCAAAGGTTTCCTCCTGGCACACCTCCAGTGGTGTAGTCTACGTGATACACAGGTATACACCGTATACCCACTAGGAAAGGTCCAGGATTTCTGTATACCCACTTAAAAATGCGTGAGGATAGGTAACAACATAGTTTTGTGACAGAACTTTCACACTTTCATTCATGAAATGCGCTATATAAATAACTTTCATTCCTAAAATGCACTATATGAATAAAATTTGATTTGATTTGATAAAATTCACCCCGTCTGTGTTAAGAAGCACTGACTAATGGCATTGGGGCTTCCGTGACCTGTGACCCGGATCTGACGTCACCTACTGTATGCATTAGTGAGTGTGGTGGTGCTTATGGGGTGTCGCTTCAGGACGGGTGTCGCTCCGGGGCGCGTCGCTCTGGGACGGGTGACTATGAGGCTGGAAGGGAAAAATCACAGTATACCCACTACAAAAAACTAAACTACACCACTGCACACCTCCCATGTAGATCAACTTTGTGCAGCCTCTTTCTAATGGTAGACTTATGCACTTTGACATCAACGGTGGCAAGAGCTACCTGCAGGTCCCGTGATGACATTCTGGGGTTCTTAGAGACCTCTTTCAGCATCTTGCGGTCTGCTCTCGGGCTAAACTTGCTGGGGCGGCCTGGCCTGAACAAGTTGGCAGTTGTTTGGAATCTTCTCCCCTTGTAGATGATCTTCCGGACAGTCGAATGATTGATTTCAAATTGTTTGGAGATCTTTTTAAATCCCTTCCCAGACTCGGAGGCATCTATAACCTTCTTTCTGAAGGCCTCAGGGAGCTCTTTTGATCTAGGCCTGGTGACGCCGCACACTTCAACAACAAAGAGCAAACCAAACTAAATGTCAGGTTTAAATAAGACAGGTTCCTCCAAGATCCTCTCTAACGATGTTCTATTCATTTGCACCTGAGCTGGTGCACCTGATTCTAATTTTAGGAATTTGAAGTAGTGATCAATGTAGGGATGTACTTACTTTTTCCACATGCGAAATTTGCATTTACTTTTATTTAAATGATACAATGGACTACAAAATGTAAATGTTTCATGATATTTGTTACATTATATCACCTTTATCTATCAATATTGTGGAAATGAAGAACAAATAGCTGTATGTTGAAATATGTTGAAAAAGTCAAAACTTTACACGGGGTGTACTTACTTTTTCACGTGACTGTATATATATATATATATATATCAGACTTGGCATTTAATATGGAATTTTTTTTTTCTTGACTTGGGTTTACTTTCTTAACTCAGTATATCAATCTGGTGAGTTTCTTTTACCCTTTGGTGATTTCTTTGTTAAAAGAACCATGCCACTAATTGTCTGTCGCAGCAAGAAGTCAACAACTGGAGTATATCACAGGTGGCGTGGCAAAATGTACGGACAGGTGCATTTGATGATTGGCTTCACAGTCGGGTATACAAGGGTTGTTGCGTTCTGTATTAGTGGAAAACAACGGCTGCACGTCTACAAAAGTTATTGCCGCTTCCTCTGGAGATGGTCCGTCAACTCGACAATGCTGTTTGTCATGGAGTGGTGGCTTTACGAAATTACGGCATGAAAGAGCGTGCTATTGCTCGGCAGTATGGCGTCTCTCAAGGGCAGGTGTCAAAGATCCTGAAACGAAATGCTCAGAGGGGTGTCCCTACTCCAATACCGAGGCCAGGACGTCCCCGCAGAACCACAGGAGGGATGATCGCCAGCTGCACCGGTTAGTCCGCAATGGCCGTACCAAGTCAGCTAATCGGTTTAGGGCTGAGTGGCAGCAACTGACAAATGTGCCTGTATCCAGAAGGCGAGTCAACCAACGACTGGTTCAAGCAGGCTATCGTGCCAGGCGTCCCCTAAGAAAGCCACGCCTGACCAGACAACACCGCCAGCGCCCATTGCAGTGGGCCAGAGAGCACAGTCAATGGCAGACCGGACACTGGAATCACGTGAACTTCAGTGACGAGTCTAGATTTCTGGTCTATCGTCAAGATGGCCGCGTCCAAGTGCGCAGACAAGTGCATGAAGCCGACAACAAAGATTGTATAGTGCCAAGAGTCCAAGCTGGAGGTGGTGGGGTGACCGTTTGGGCTGCTTTTCATGCATGGGGCAAAACTGACCTGGTTGTTCTGAATGGAAACCAGAACCAGTTCAAGTACAGGGCCATTCTGGAAGAAACATTGCTTCCATTTGCTCGTGCAGCCTTTCGAGGAAACTTTGTCTTCCAAGATGACAATGCACGGCCGCATCGTGCTCGCATGATCCAACACTTTCTTGCTGACCATGGTGTAGAGCATATGGAGTGGCCTGCCATGTCCCCGGATATGAATCCGATAGAGAACTTGTGGGCAGAATTAACGCGTCAAATCGACCACTTGGACCAGCAGCCGACCTCTGTGTGTGAATTGCAGCAGGCTATTGTCACTGCATGGCAAGCGATTCCTGTCCAAACCTTGGCAAATCTCGTGAACAGCATGCCTCAATGTGTACGTGCTCTCCTGAATGCTCGTGGGGGTTACACGAAGTACTGAACTGTAATTTTACTGTCCGTAATCCCAGTCGTAATTTAACTTTTGCTTTTGTTAAAAATGTTTTTGGCTAATGTGCAAAATAAAGAGATACTTCTGGAAAACTTACAGAAGTTTAACACAGTACTGTCCATGAATTGAGTTCGATCTCAGTTTACATCACTTTCAAGAATCAATTTATTTGTTTCGAAATGTCACATGTGGTTTTTGTTTCTTTTAAAGGTCACATTAACAAAATCGAGAATAATTTCAACATAATTCCAATGAACTTTTGGTTCAAAGTCATCTTGAAAAGTAAGTTCACCCCACAAAAAAAATATTCAATATTAAATGCCAAGTCTATATATATATATATATATATATGTTGTTGAGGATTTGAGAATTGTTGTAAAATATCACCCGGTGTAAAGTGTCATAATTGTTGTAAATACCTCCATAATGTAAAGGTCAAAGGTCGTCCTCTTAGTTAATTCCATAAACATACACGCAGGCCACCATATATCTTTTTAGATAGTTATTCCCTTATTCCACGTAGTTTAAGGCTGTGTTTCCCAATAGTCGACTCTCCATTTGCACCAAATTAAATAAGATAGGTTCCATCTCCAAAGTGCCAGGTTTGGATGGTTTTCGCCCCCAATGGACTCCATTGAGCACGCGGTCGGTTCGGAGAAGAAGGCGTGTCTCCGCCCTCGTCATCGATGGGAGGAGTGAGTCAGCCCCGCTCACCCAATCAAGCACGAAGGGGTTTGGCTTGAGAGGGCGGAGAGAGAGAACGATCTGGGAGGTTCGCGAAGGTTCAAGGGTGGGGCTTATATAACCCGCGGGAGACGCCCCCACCTCAGATGCGTCCAAGCAGATGAGTCCTGGGAAAGCATGCGACGTCCCCACGGCGGCCGAGAGAGAGAGAGGACCGAAGCAAGAGGAAGAGCGCGCGACGCAGCGGTGCACCAAAGGAACTTCGCCCGCGCAGTTTGGAACCGCGGGAGTTTGCACGACCGCAGCTCGGCTTTTGACGGCGGTGCCTCCCGGCCCGACCGTGCCCAGTCCCCGCTGGACCTTCCTTTCCTCTCAAAGCCATCCACCTCCAGCCATTCATTCCTGCCTGCATCCCCCATGTAAGTGTGATCGTTCGTCTGTCTTTCACATTGTCCAGGGGTATTAATTAAGAGTGTTTATAGGTAAGCTAGTGTTGCACTGTGTCTTCTTCTCCTGTAAATTACTTTCGTTATACTTCCTTCTCCTTGGTTTCTTTCGTTGTGTAAATAGTAATTAATAGTAATAAATCCTGTTCTCCCTACTTTGTCTTCTTCTTCTTCTTCATGCTCTTTCGGTCGCTTTAGAGGTTTCCACATTGAATGTACGTCGCGCGATTTGGCCGACGCACATAAATCGGGTCTAGTCTTGGTAAACGGCTCATGGTGCAGTTCGCTTCGCTCGGTGCAACTAGTCCATTACGCTGCGACCGTGGGCGAGGGAGTATTTCCTTGCGTACCGGTAGGTGCTGGTATATAGGTCATAGGACGGTTGGGCCTAATACCCTACCCAGCGCCGACCGGGCGTGACGTCATACCCCCGGGACCACGTCGGTCAGTAACAAACGAGGGGACTAATCCCCCCTCGATAAAGGGAACCGAGGCCGACGTTGGGTTCCGTAACAATATATATATATATATATATATATATATATATATATATATATATATATATATATATATATATATATAAAATCTTTGTATTCAACAAATAAGCTGTGTATTCAGATTTCAACACATGTATAAGTTTGGGAAAAGTTTCCCGCAGTTGTAACTGTTGTGAAACTTTTTTTTTTATGAGTGTTGAGTTCCCTGCAAAGTCACCCATGACACATCCCACTAAAAAGATTAGATTGTGACTTTGCAATTGGGCTGGAGAAATACCGTTCTCGAAGGGAATGCATGGATTGCACACTTTCTTTCAAGTCGACACAACTGTGGGTTCTGAGAATGTCCTATGATATAACTTCTGTTCTCCACAATTATTGAAAATTGTACTGTCTGTAGTCCAACCCCCCCTCCCCCCACCCCCCTCCCCAAGCTGAGTGGAGATTGGAGTCAACATGTGTTCTACTTAAAAGTCATATAACTTGTTAGTTTTGAAGTGTAAAACATCTGAGATGCTTTGTAGCAACATGAACCATCGATCACGAAGGAACTTGCTGTACCATGGATGGATCCAACAGATGGCGCGGCGAGACCACAAATGCATACTCTTCTCTTGTAGATGTCCTTTCTTCCCTTCCCTCCCTCCCTCCCCCCAGAACTAGTCTGCTCCCCTCCTAGCCCTCCCCCTTACCCTGACCCTCTCCTGTACTTTCTTTGATCTGCCCACTGTATAATAACCATGGAAAACCAGCAGGAGGATCTTTTTCCTCTTCCTTTCTTGCTTTGCACTTTGTCTGTTCATTGGATGTTGTCTTGAGATTTAATATCAAGATTGTGGTGTGCTTTATATTATCTTCTTGTAAACCTGGAAGTGAGGTCTATATGTTTCATTAAAAATCGGTCAATTATCTTAAACAGTTTGTGGACATCAATCATTGAGTCTTCTGTCTCTCAATCAAGGCTAAATTAGTGCCACGGCAGATGGCGACCGTGAGACGGGATACTGACGCTGGAGCGATCTGGAGTGACAGGCGAGCAGGAAAGTGTGTGGAGGTGAATGCAAAGAGATCGAAGGTAGAGGACAAATTCTGTACCCTGTTAAATCAGTCTTCACCTCACGCGAACTACAATCTCTCTCTTCTCGCTCCACATCGTCTGGTAACGTATTCAAGAACCAATTGCTGATTTTTGATGACCGTACATTGTGTATGATGTGTGTTTATCTGTTTGCTTGTTCTTGCAGTCGTTTTTATTATGTACAGGTGTAAAACCCTCTCGCAGGTTGATGTGTAAGTTCAGTGATTTGTGTTAAAGATTCGGTTTGGGGGCACCGGGCTCGGAACGAGTGGAATAACCCTTGTGTGTGTGTAATCTTGTGTGTGTGACCTAGTGTGTGTTATCTGGTGTGTGTTATCTGGTTCTGGCCATTTAAAGATTTGGTGTGGGCACCGGATGTTTATCGCGTGAAATACCCTGGTGTGTTTGATAGTTAGGACAGATCTGATTTGAGCTGGTTTTGGCTGGTTAAACACAGGTTGTCCACATCTTGTAGCGGTGGTTAAACTGTGTCATGGACCTACTCTTACTGCAGAAGAAGGCGTTGTGAACAGCGATTTGTGGTGTGAAGTGATTTGGTTGTTTATTTGTCACAGCAGGTGACAGTTGTGGGTTTAAGTTTGGTTGCTGATAACCAGTTGGATCTGGTGTCAATGAATTGCTTACAGTATTCAATTGTGTTGTGTTAGGTGTGTACCCCGGTTTAGAAGAGGTACACCTTATCCCTGCGTGTCGTAAGAGGCAATTAAGAGGGTTGGCGTCAGGAAGGGCATCCAGCCATAAAAACATTGCCTCAAAAAGAGAACCATGACAATTACAACTAGATATGGGCAGGGTACAGCCCGAAGTACCCCGTGGGGGACCCCACTTCCTCTCGTCAAAACTCAAGGTGGGGAACCCGATCGAAGCAAGGGTGGAAATCACTCCATTTATGACGACGAAAAGACTGATGCCCGACGTGGAGATCGGTTTCTGAGGTTTGGGACATGGAATGTAGGGACAATGACAGGGAGATCAGGAGAAGTGGGGGAAGTATTGGTCAGAAGAAGAGTGGACATATGTTGTGTGCAGGAGACGAGATGGAAGGGAAGTGGTGTGAGAATGGTGAAGGGTAGGCAGGGACAGAAATACAAGTTTGTGTGGCAAGGGTGCCTGGAGGGCATGAATGGTGTTGGTGTCCTGTTTTCTGAGGAGTTTGTAGACAGTGTGGTGAGTGTGACGAGAGTGAGTGATAGGTTGTGTAGTGAAATCGTATTTATGCTGAACCCAGGTGATGCTCGCTGCTCGCTGACACCGCTAGGGGGGGTGGGGGGGGGGGGTGGGCGGCTATAAGACCCGATGCGGCTGCTGCTCTGTGCGACTTCTCCTGTGACATTGTTACAATGACTAGTAGACTCGGTAACAGTACGCACCGCATAGAATGTTACGCTTGCTTGCATTGAACTATATTATGGATTGACCTATGTGATGCCAAACCTTATTTCTATTGCATTCCTGTATTTGCAGAATGATGTCAAAGGTCTTAATGGAATTAAACCAACGGATGGACTAAAGTTGTGGACTTGAATGATTTTCCACAACACTTAATTCCATTAAAGATCTACGGACATGGCGGGAAACAAGATGCTGGTGGTATCGCAATTCTGCACTGATCCGCAAGCCCCGGATGCTGGTTTGCAACTGACTCACTGGTTGAAAACTTTGGAGAACCAGTTTGCTGACCAGGAAGCCGTGCCGACAGCTGCCGCGAAGCTGGCAGCGCTCCAGTCCAAAGTCGACTACAAGGTGTACAACAGTATTGCACGATGTGCGACGTACGACCTCGCTGTAGCGGAGCTCATGCGATTGTACATAAAGAAAAGGAGCGTGGTGTATGCTCGGCATTTGCTATCATCACGACACCAGCAACCAAACGAGTCGATGGATCACTATGCCCAGGAGCTCCGGCAACTCCTGCTAGACAGCACCCAGGAGCCACGGACTCACGAGCAGGTTCAAGATGACCTTCTCCTAGACGCTTTCGTCTCCGGAGTCTCCTCTCAGGACCTCAGGCTCAAGCTCTTGGAGAAGACCGACCTGACCTTCACGGCTGCTCTAGAACAAGGCAAAGTATACACTGAAGCACGGCTGCAGTCGAACGACTATGATCGCACGCGCCTCTTGGCGGGGACCTCGCTACACGCACGGCCGGAGAGTGCTACTGCCGAAGAACCGGGAGCGGACCCGCTCGCGGAACTCCAGGTTGCCCCGGCGGAGGATCCGGGGATCATGACAGCTGCCACTACGGCCAGACCCAAGGCCTTACGCGGAGCCACATGCTACTTCTGTGGGGGTCAACAACATCCCCGGTCAGTGTGTCCGGCTCGGGACGCAATATGCCATATGTACTCGCAAAAGGGGCACTATGCAAAAGTGTGCCGGAAAATCGCACGCGGTTCGCGGCGGCGCGCGACCTTGAATGGGCTTATTGCAGAGCCTACGGGCCGAACACGGAACACGGCACCTTACCCGGCTTTGATAGGCAGTGTCCCTCCTCGCGGGCCCCTGGTTGCCCAATCGACCTTGGCGAGAGACACCGAACAGCCACAACAGTCTCATCCTCAATCGGACATGGAACGTGCGTCCTTGACTAGACTCCGGGCAACGCGAGGGACTTTGGGGCCTCGCCAAACCCCAGCGGTACATACTCGTCACGTCTCTCAAGAGTGTACAGCATCCTCTGGCGGCGACACGTGTTTGGTACAAACTACGGAGGCCCATACACGTCCAACGGCGATTTTGAATGGCAAGACAACGGACCACATGGGGGAGCTCTCTGACAGCTTTAACGAATGCCCCATGAACAACGAATACTCCGGCAACGACCGCAACACTGCTGATTGCATGGGAACGCTCCCTGACAACTTATACGAAACTCCACGGGCACCCTCTGATGCCCGGAAAACTGCGGCTGGCATAGGATCCACCCGCGAGGCGTGACCGACTCACTCGGGAGGTTCGATCCCACTCCCAGCAGGCTCGTCCGGCCTGGCTCAAGCCGTTATTCCCCTCATGGTCGAGGGCCATTGTGTGCGTGCCTTGGTGGATACAGGGTCCTTCGGATAGTTTTATCGATCAGTGACTAGTGCACAGGCATGGTTGGCAGGTCTTGGGGACTACGAGACAGATCTTCATGGCTTCCCAGGGACTACGGCTCAGCACGAAGGGGGAATGTCGATTGAAACTCGTGATAAAGGGACGGGTTTTCCCAGATGTACACCTCATGGTCTTACCTGCTTTATGTGCTGATATTCTGTTAGGACACGATTTTCTTAAGCGACATGGATGACTGGAAATGGAGTTTGGTGGGACTGACACGCTTGCTGTTGGTGGGACTGACACGCTTGCTGTGTGTGCCCGAGCGAAAATGGAAATCCAGCCACTTTCGCTGTTCCCCAATTTAACCTCCGACTGTACACCTGTAGCGGTAAAATCACAGCGCTACTCTCGAGCAGACAGGCAATTCATTGTGGGAGAGATGCCTCAGCTCTTGAAAGACGGTATCATAGAACCCAGCCGGTCGCCGTGGCGGGCCCAGGTCTTAGTGGTGCGAAGCGAAGCACACCGCAGACGCATGGTAATCGACTATTCCCAAACGATTAACCACTTTACACAGCTGGATGCCTACCCCCTTCCGGGGATGGACGCGCTGGTGCGACAGGTGGCCCAATACTCGGTCTACAGCACTCTCGATCTCCATAGTGCGTATCATCAGATCCCTATCTCTCGGGCAGATCGTATCTATACCGCTTTTGAGTCGGGGCAACGGTTGTACCAGTTTACTCGATTGCCTTTTGGGGTGACGAACGGGGTCACCTGTTTCCAGAGGGCCATGGATGACCTCATTGCGAGGGAGAACTTGACCGATGTTTTCGTCTATCTAGACAATCTTACAGTTTGTGGGTATGACCAAGGGCACCATGATGCTAATCTGAAGCGCTTCCTCGAGGTCGCGCAGAGGTATCGCTTAACCATGAACGAGACTAAGTGTCAATACTCCCTACGCAAGATAGATCTTCTGGGGTACACCGTGACCCATGGCTCTGTCGCTCCGGATAAGGAGCATCTGCGAACTCTGCTCGACATGGCCCCTCCCAGCGATCGGGCGTCCCTGAAGCGCGCTCTTGGGCTATTCGCCCATTACTCTAAGTGGGTCCAAAATCTCTCCATGAAACTTCGCCCCCTTGTGGCCTGCGACACATTCCCTCTGCGTCTGGCTGCATTGGCGGCCTTTGGAGGCCTTAAGGCCGACATCGCCAGTGCCGCTGTGGCGACAATCAAACGAGAGCGGATCTTTCGTCCTAGAAAGTGATGCCTCGGATCATGCCATCGCGGCGACCCTCTCCCAAGGTGGGCGTCCGGTGGCTTTCTTTTCACGGACTCTTACCTCCGCTGAGCGGAGACATTCGTCTGTCGAAAAGGAAGCGTACGCGATCGTCGAGTCGATTCGGCGATGGCGCCCGTACTTACTCGGGCGATGCTTTCAAATCATCACGGACCAACAAAGTGTTGCGTTCATGTACGACACCTTACACGCCCAGCGTATTAAGAATGAGAAAATCACTCGCTGGCGTATAGAGCTTGCCGACTTCTGCTACACTATCAAATACCGCCCGGGGAAGGATAACCAGGTCGCCGACGCCTTATCGAGACCGGTTACGTGCACGGGTATCGTCACTCTGGAGGGCCTACGCGCTTTGCACGAAACTGCAGGGCATCTGTGCGTGACGCGTTTCGCTCATTTTGTGCGACTTGGCAATCTACCGTACTCGATTGATGATATCCGCCGTATCTGTCACGACTGCGCCATATGCGCATAAATCAAACCACGTTTCTATAACCCTCCCATGGGGACGCTGGTTAGGGCTACGAGGCCGTGGGAAAGATTGGCGATGGATTTCAAGGGCCCGTTGCCGGTGTAGGGTAACTCTCGCTATCTGCTCACTATCGTTGATGAGTACTTGCGATTTCCTTTTGCTTATACGTGCGTGGATATGACGGCTGCCACGGTAATGCGATGCCTGCAGAATTTGTTCTCTATGTTTGGGTACCTGGCCTACGTGCATACTGATCGGGGTGCGGTCTTTTTGTCTCAGGAAGTGCGAGGCTACTTGCTCCAAAATAACGTCGCTTCTAGTTATACCACGCCGTACAGACCCCAAGCGAATGGGCAGATCGAACGCTTCAACGGGATTATATGGAGGGCCGTCGTGCTCAACCTCCAGACCCTCGGCCGGGGCCTCGATAAATGGGCTTGGTCGCTACCTGCGGCGCTGAACTCGATCAGGGCTCTACTATGTACGGCCACCAACCAGACTCCCCACGAGAGACTTTTCCACCACCCGAGGAGCTCGGGGTGTATCCGGTCTCTACCCAGTTGGCTCGCTGAGCCCGGGCCGGCCTATCTCAAACGGGCGGTTCGCACGAGCAAGTACGACCCCTTAGTGGACAAAGTGCAGGTACTCCAGGCTAATCCCGAGCATGCACGTGTGATGACGGCAGATGGGTGTGAGTCCACTGTCTCCGTACGCCATCTTGCCCCATGCCGGGTCACCGACCCTTATAGGGAATCGGACGAGCCACTCTATGAGACTATGGACTCTTCCGACACTTCCGTCACTGAACGTCTGCCGACCCTCCCTTCGCCACATCCACCCTTGCTTGAAGGCTTGGCGGTACCCCCTTCGTCACCTGACTCCGGCAGCTACTCCGACGCCGGGGTCTCTGGGTTACGTGATGCCGTACCCAGGGAATTTCGGACACGTGCTGGCAGGGAAATTCGCCGCCCGGACCGGTACGGTTGGGCCGACTGATACCATAATTCCGCACCCTGTTAATGCTGACGCTCGCTCGATTCTAGCTGCGCGGCGGTGTAATTCTAACGGTGGGGAGAATGTAGTGAAATCGTATTAATGCTGAACCCAGGTGATGCTCGCTGCTCGCTGACACCACTAGAGGGGGGGGGGGGGGGGGCGGCTATAAGACCCGATACGGCCGCTGCTCTGGGCGACTTCTCCTGTGACATGTTACAATGACTAGTAGACTCGCTAACACGCACAGCATAGAATGTTACGCTTGCTTGCATTGAACTATACTAGGGCATGCCCGTACTATATATAAGCTAGGACGTGCTCCTATTATGTTACCGCATTGTAAATAGTATGAAGATTGAAACAAGATTGTTTGTCTCTCAAGCCTCCTACTTTGTCTCTCAAGCCTCCGACTTTGTCTCTCAAGCCTCTGACTTTGTCTGTCAAGCCTCCTGCTTTGTCTCTCAAGCCTCTTACTTTGTCTCTCAAGCCTCCTACTTTATCTCTGAAGCCTCCTCCTTTGTCTCTCAAGCCTCCTGCTTTGTCTCTCAAGTCTCCTACTTTGTCTTTCAAGCCTCCTACTTTGTCTCTCAAGTCTCCTACTTTGTCTCTCAAGCCTCCTGCTTTGTCTCTCAAGTCTCCTACTTTGTCTTTCAATCCTCCTTCTTTGTCTCTCAAGTCTCCTACATTGTCTCTCAAGCCTCCTGCTTTGTCTCTCAAGCCTCCTACTTTGTCTCTCAAGTCTCCTACTTTGTCTCTCAAGCCTCCTGCTTTGTCTCTCAAGCCTCCTACTTTGTCTCTCAAGCCTCGAACTTTGTCTCTCAAGCCTCCTGCTTTGTCTCTCAAGTCTCCTACTTTGTCTCTCAAGCCTCCTGCTTTGTCTCTCAAGCCTCCTGCTTTGTCTCTCAAGTCTCCTACTTTGTCTCTCAAGCCTCCTACTTTGTCTCTCAAGTCTCTTACTTTGTCTCTCAAGCCTCCTGCTTTGTCTCTCAAGCCTCCTACTTTGTCTCCCAAGCCTCGAACTTTGTCTCTCAAGTCTCCTACTTTGTCTCTCAAGCCTCCTGCTTTGTCTCTCAAGCCTCCTACTTTGTCTCTCAAGCCTCCTGCTTTGTCTCTCAAGTCTCCTACTTTGTCTTTCAAGCCTCCTACTTTGTCTCTCAAGTCTCCTGCTTTGTCTCTCAAGCCTCCTGCTTTGTCTCTCAAGTCTCCTACTTTGTCTTTCAATCCTCCTACTTTGTCTCTCAAGTCTCCTACTTTGTCTCTCAAGCCTCCTACTTTGTTTCTCAAGTCTCCTACTTTGTCTCTCAAGCCTCCTACTTTGTTTCTCAAGTCTCCTACTTTGTCTCTCAAGCCTCCTGCTTTGTCTCTCAAGCCTCCTACTTTGTCTCTCAAGCCTCCTACTTTGTTTCTCAAGTCTCCTACTTTGTCTCTCAAGCCTCCTGCTTTGTCTCTCAAGCCTCCTGCTTTGTCTCTCAAGCCTCCTACTTTGTTTCTCAAGTCTCCTACTTTGTCTCTCAAGCCTCCTGCTTTGTCTCTCAAGCCTCCTACTTTGTCTCCCAAGCCTCGAACTTTGTCTCTCAAGCCTCCTGCTTTGTCTCTCAAGCCTCTTACTTTGTCTCTCAAGCCTCCTACTTTATCTTTGAAGCCTCCTACTTTGTCTCTCAAGCCTCGAACTTTGTCTCTCAAGCCTCCTGCTTTGTCTCTCAAGCCTCTTACTTTGTCTCTCAAGCCTCCTACTTTATCTCTGAAGCCTCCTCCTTTGTCTCTCAAGCCTCCTGCTTTGTCTCTCAAGCCTCCTACTTTGTCTCTCAAGCCTCCTACTTTGTCTCTCAAGCCTCCTGCTTTGTCTCTCAAGCCTCCTGCTTTGTCTCTCAAGTCTCCTACTTTGTCTCTCAAGCCTCCTACTTTGTCTCTCAAGCCTCCTGCTTTGTCTCTGAAGCCTCCTGCTTTGTCTCTCAAGTCTCCTACTTTGTCTCTCAAGCCTCCTACTTTGTCTCTCAAGCCTCCTACTTTGTCTCTCAAGCGTCCTACGTTGTCTCTCAAGCCTCCTGCTTTGTCTCTCAAGCCTCCTGCTTTGTCTCTCAAGCCTCCTGCTTTGTCTCTGAAGCCTCCTGCTTTGTCTCTCAAGCGTCCTGCTTTGTCTCTCAAGCCTCCTGCTTTGTCTCTCAAGCCTCCTACTTTGTCTCTGAAGCCTCCTACTTTGTCTCTCAAGCCTCCGACTTTGTCTCTCAAGTCTCCTACTTTGTCTTTCAAGCCTCCTACTTTGTCTCTCAAGTCTCCTACTTTGTCTCTCAAGCCTCCTGCTTTGTCTCTCAAGCCTCCTACTTTGTCTTTCAATCCTCCTGCTTTGTCTCTCAAGTCTCCTACTTTGTCTCTCAAGCCTCCTGCTTTGTCTCTCAAGTCTCCTACTTTGTCTTTCAAGCCTCTTACTTTGTCTCTCAAGTCTCCTACTTTGTCTCTCAAGCCTCCTGCTTTGTCTCTCAAGTCTCCTACTTTGTCTTTCAATCCTCCTTCTTTGTCTCTCAAGTCTCCTACATTGTCTCTCAAGCCTCCTGCTTTGTCTCTCAAGCCTCCTACTTTGTCTCTCAAGTCTCCTACTTTGTCTCTCAAGCCTCCTGCTTTGTCTCTCAAGCCTCCTACTTTGTCTCTCAAGCCTCGAACTTTGTCTCTCAAGCCTCCTGCTTTGTCTCTCAAGTCTCCTACTTTGTCTCTCAAGCCTCCTGCTTTGTCTCTCAAGCCTCCTGCTTTGTCTCTCATGTCTCCTACTTTGTCTCTCAAGCCTCCTACTTTGTCTCTCAAGTCTCTTACTTTGTCTCTCAAGCCTCCTGCTTTGTCTCTCAAGCCTCCTACTTTTTTTTTTTTTTTTTTTCTTTTTTTTTGTATACAAGATCGAGGCTCGTGAAAGAGCGAACATTAATCACACAGAAAGACAAACAGACACATAAAACAAATAACATCGGGAGCGGTAGACAAGATGGGGAGAGAGGGGGAAGGACACAAACACAACATTTGAGAGCAGGGACCGAGAGACATGGAGACATCGAGAGATCTGTGGGAGGGAGAGGGCTTTGGGGGGGAGGCATGTGAAGGGGGGGAGGCATGTGAAGGGGGGGAGGCATGTGAAGGGGGGGGGGGTGGGAGAGGTATAAACATATGGACACTGCCAGGATTTCCAGGAAATAAGTTGGAATTTCAAACAAGGTGGATCTGGGGTGAATTAGTGGGGGTAGAAAAGATCAAGGTTATGGATGGGGGAAGATAAGAGATGGTGGTGAACAGCTGTTTTAAAGACCTGGAGGGAGGAGAGGGATTGAAGGGAGTGTGGGAGTTTGTTCCACAGGCGGGAGAAAAGAGGAATGAAAGAGTGAAGGTGAGCAGAGAGCCGAGATTTCGGCAGTTTAACCATCAGAGGGTTGCTGGCAGATCTTGTGCGACCTGTAGGAATATTTGGGGGACAGAGCACAGAGAGAGCTGGGGGAGCAAGGCCGGAGAGGAGTCGGTAGAAGACAGAAAGACCACCTACCTGCCTGCGGTGAGTGAGTGAAAGGCCCTCAGAGATAGCTTCATCGCGGGAGATTCCAATGATTTTGAAAGCTTTGGATTCAACAGCATGAAGCCGAGCCAGGTGTGAGGCAGGAGCACCAGCACATAGGAGAGAACAGTATTCCATTGAGCTGCGGATGAAAGCCTTGTAAGTGGTGAGGAGCTCAGGTGTGCCGAGGAAGGACTTCGCACGACGGAGGATGCCCAGTCGGCGACTGGCTTTGGAGGCCAGCTTGGAAATGTGGTTTTCCCAAGAAAGATCATGGCAGATAGTGAGACCCAAAAGCTTGAGTGACAGAACTTCTTGGAGAGGATTGTTGAGAAAGTAGATGGGAGGGTTGTCCAGTCGATCTTTTCGGAGAGACATAGTAAGAGAGTGAGATTTGGCAGGATTGAAAGACATGTTCCACTTGTTTGACCAGTCTGTGATTTTGTCCAGGTCTTCAGAGAGTGAGGAGGCTGCAGACTGCCGATCTGAGGGAAGAGGAATGGAGCGGCAGAGAGTGGAGTCATCAGCAAAGAGATAGAGAGGATTTTCCAGAGAGTCAGAGAGATCATTGATAAAGACCAGAAAAAGCACAGGGCCCAGCACACTTCCTTGGGGAACTCCAGCCTGAACAGGAAGGGGAGATGAGAGAAATCCATTCAGGGCCACACGTTGACTACGACCAGAGAGGAAGTCCGCAAGCCATGCATGGAGATTTCCATGGATACCATAGGAGGAGAGTTTGGTGAGCAGAGCTGGGTGCCAGACCGTATCAAAGGCCCTTGATATGTCAAGGGAGGCAGCTCTGATTTCCTGTTTGGCATTGAGGACCTCCATCCATTGTTGAGACAGCAGAAGCAGCATGTCCAGAGTAGAGTGACCTGGTCTGAAACCAAATTGATGATCAGAGATCAAGCCATTGGAGAAGAGGAAAGATTTCATATCCGAAGCAATGATGGATTCCATGACTTTGCTGATAATTGGGAGCAGGCTGATTGGTCTGTAGTTGCAAGGATCTGTTTTTGCACCTTTTTTGTGTAAAGCGGTAATGTTAGCTGATTTCCAGGATGCTGGCAGATGACCTTGAGCAAAAGATAGGGTGAAAAGAACAGAGAGAGGGTGAGATAGAGCGGCAGAGCAGGATTTTAAGACCCGTGGGCTGATGCCGTCTGGTCCAGTTGCAGAATCAGAGTCGAGGTTTGACAAAAACTCCTCCACCTTGTCAGGAGAGAAGGACACAGAGTCCAGGAGCAGTTGGGTTCGACTGGGAAAGGTGGGAACAGAGAGAGATGGGTTTGGGACTAAGGATTTTGAGGCGAACACAGAGTTGAGGCATTCGGCTTTGTCACGTACGATGTCAACTGTGTGGCCATTTGAGGTAAGGGAGGGGATGGAGGGGGAACAAACACCAGAAACGGATTTGACCAGACGCCACCAGGATTTGGAGGAAGGAGACAGGTTTGAGAGTTCATTCTTGAGTGAGGAGAGATAGTGCTTCCTGGCACTCCTGAGGGTAGACACACACTTGTTCCGAGCTCGGTGGAAGGAACTGAGATTTCCTTCAGTTGGATTAGCCTTCCAAGAGGCAAAGGCAAGTTCCAAAACAATCCGTTGAGCTGCCCCGGAGTAGCAGAGAAAAAAAAGAAGTTAATGAACCCATGGACTGATGGACTGAAGACAGGGCAGCATGCACAATCATAATAACATAATCATAAGATTTTCAACAAACAAACAAAAAAAAACTATTATGGGAAGCAACGCTCTCCTCCACCCCTCCACCCACCTATCTTTTGTCTTTGTCCTACTTTGTCTCCCAAGCCTCGAACTTTGTCTCTCAAGTCTCCTACTTTGTCTCTCAAGCCTTCTGCTTTGTCTCTCAAGCCTCCTACTTTGTCTCTCAAGCCTCCTGCTTTGTCTCTCAAGTCTCCTACTTTGTCTTTCAAGCCTCCTACTTTGTCTCTCAAGTCTCCTGCTTTGTCTCTCAAGCCTCCTGCTTTGTCTCTCAAGTCTCCTACTTTGTCTTTCAATCCTCCTACTTTGTCTCTCAAGTCTCCTACTTTGTCTCTCAAGCCTCCTACTTTGTTTCTCAAGTCTCCTACTTTGTCTCGCAAGCCTCCTACTTTGTTTCTCAAGTCTCCTACTTTGTCTCTCAAGCCTCCTGCTTTGTCTCTCAAGCCTCCTACTTTGTCTCTCAAGCCTCCTACTTTGTTTCTCAAGTCTCCTACTTTGTCTCTCAAGCCTCCTGCTTTGTCTCTCAAGCCTCCTGCTTTGTCTCTCAAGCCTCCTACTTTGTTTCTCAAGTCTCCTACTTTGTCTCTCAATCCTCCTGCTTTGTCTCTCAAGCCTCCGACTTTGTCTTCCAAGCCTCGAACTTTGTCTCTCAAGCCTCCTACTTTATCTTTGAAGCCTCCTACTTTGTCTCTCAAGCCTCGAACTTTGTCTCTCAAGCCTCCTGCTTTGTCTCTCAAGCCTCTTACTTTGTCTCTCAAGCCTCCTACTTTATCTCTGAAGCCTCCTCCTTTGTCTCTCAAGCCTCCTGCTTTGTCTCTCAAGCCTCCTACTTTGTCTCTCAAGCCTCCTACTTTGTCTCTCAAGCCTCCTGCTTTGTCTCTCAAGCCTCCTGCTTTGTCTCTCAAGTCTCCTACTTTGTCTCTCAAGCCTCCTACTTTGTCTCTCAAGACTCCTGCTTTGTCTCTGAAGCCTCCTGCTTTGTCTCTCAAGTCTCCTACTTTGTCTCTCAAGCCTCCTACTTTGTCTCTCAAGCCTCCTACTTTGTCTCTCAAGCGTCCTACGTTGTCTCTCAAGCCTCCTGCTTTGTCTCTCAAGCCTCCTGCTTTGTCTCTGAAGCCTCCTGCTTTGTCTCTCAAGTCTCCTACTTTGTCTCTCAAGCCTCCTACTTTGTCTCTCAAGCCTCTTACTTTGTCTCTCAAGCCTCCTACTTTATCTCTGAAGCCTCCTACTTTGTCTCTCAAGCCTCCTACTTTGTCTCTCAAGCCTCCTACTTTGTCTCTCAAGCCTCCTGCTTTGTCTCTCAAGCCTCCTGCTTTGTCTCTCAAGTCTCCTACTTTGTCTCTCAAGCCTCCTGCTTTGTCTCTCAAGCCTCCTGCTTTGTCTCTGAAGCCTCCTGCTTTGTCTCTGAAGCCTCCTACTTTGTCTCTCAAGCCTCCTACTTTGTCTCTCAAGCCTCCTGCTTTGTCTCTCAAGCCTCTTACTTTGTCTCTCAAGCCTCCTACTTTATCTCTGAAGCCTCCTCCTTTGTCTCTCAAGCCTCCTGCTTTGTCTCTCAAGCCTCCTACTTTGTCTCTCAAGCCTCCTACTTTGTCTCTCAAGCCTCCTGCTTTGTCTCTCAAGCCTCCTGCTTTGTCTCTCAAGTCTCCTACTTTGTCTCTCAAGCCTCCTACTTTGTCTCTCAAGACTCCTGCTTTGTCTCTGAAGCCTCCTGCTTTGTCTCTCAAGTCTCCTACTTTGTCTCTCAAGCCTCCTACTTTGTCTCTCAAGCCTCCTACTTTGTCTCTCAAGCGTCCTACGTTGTCTCTCAAGCCTCCTGCTTTGTCTCTCAAGCCTCCTGCTTTGTCTCTGAAGCCTCCTGCTTTGTCTCTCAAGTCTCCTACTTTGTCTCTCAAGCCTCCTACTTTGTCTCTCAAGCCTCTTACTTTGTCTCTCAAGCCTCCTACTTTATCTCTGAAGCCTCCTACTTTGTCTCTCAAGCCTCCTACTTTGTCTCTCAAGCCTCCTACTTTGTCTCTCAAGCCTCCTGCTTTGTCTCTCAAGCCTCCTGCTTTGTCTCTCAAGTCTCCTACTTTGTCTCTCAAGCCTCCTGCTTTGTCTCTCAAGCCTCCTGCTTTGTCTCTGAAGCCTCCTGCTTTGTCTCTGAAGCCTCCTACTTTGTCTCTCAAGCCTCCTACTTTGTCTCTCAAGCGTCCTACTTTGTCTGTCCAAGGATTTCAAAAGGTCCTTTTACCTCAGTCTGTTGTCGCGACCACGTTTGTCTCGCTTCCAGCTGCCAAACACTCTCGTTCTCCGCTCCAGGAGGTATTGCGATCCCACTTCTCCGACACCAAAACTGTGGAAGCGAATCGTACATAGAGGCGCCAATGTGTCGTGTTTGCAACTCCTTTCGCTGAATCGGCATTATTCCAGCTTATAGAAAGTGCAAAACACCTCCTTACAAGATGAGAACCCAGATGCGGAGAGACGGAGACGGTTAACCAAGGTGGTGCCACGTCACCTGCCTGCCTCCTATCTTCAATTCTTTCTTCACATGCTTCAATTCGCTTTCTGCAAAAATACATTTCAAGACATATTTTCATGTACATTCTCTATTAAACCATTAATTTGAACATTTTACCCGAGATGCTTTGCAAACAACATGGCAACACTGGATGGTAAATTTTCCCTCCACAGCAGCACAATGATTAGTTACCCTGCGATCTTGAAGCGAAAAGCACGGTGAAGCATTCAAGTGCGTACGTGTGCCGTGTCTGCATTTTAAAAAATCATTTTCTCGGAACTGTTGATCCGATTGACATCTAAATATTCACCATAGGAGGGCTTCCTCCTGTAGAATATTTTAATGATAACTATGACGTCATAGGTCACGTGGTACAGGCGCTATCTTGGAAAAAAAATTCACGGGGCGAATGGGAGGGAGCGGACTTTGGCGCGACTGGCGGTTATTCACTTGCGGCTATGGCCGCGCTTACACGCATGGCTGAAAAGCGCTTGACACCAATTGTTGACACCAATTGTTGCGGATCTGCCGCCGGCCTTCTCCCCTTACCAAGGGGGGATTAGTTCTGTTGTCTTTGACTGACCTGGCGCGACCCGGGACCTATTACGTCCCTTCCGGACAGCGCTAAATAGGGTTTCAGAACCAAATTCGCTGTTACCTAAGTACTAACGCTGTCCTGGAAGTGAGGAAATAAGCCCCGCACGAACCACGTGTGTTGGTGATACCCCGAGCGGTTGTGTACACGTGATCCGCGCCGTTATAGATGGTGGAACCTGATTCAAGCGGTTCTTATTCGTATCACGCTTAGTCAAAGGAGAAATCACAAAGGCGATCGAATTGGAAAGCAAAGGAATAACAGGTTTAATTATTATTATTTACAATGTACAATGGTAGAAGAAAAGGGACACAGAGCAGCCTTATACAGCCCGTCTCACACACACACTCACACGGGGATTGCTGATGGGCAGGTTGATGTTCACCAGCGCGCCCAGGTATGGCTCTCGTGCAGTTCTCTCTGGTCACCGGCACGTCCTTTGGAGATGGAAGTAGGTCAAAGCAGGAGCTCACCGCGTGTCGTCTGAAAGGAGCGAGTTATCACGGGGCGAATGGGAAGGAGCGGACTTTGGCGCGGCTGGCGGTTATTCCCTTGCGGCTATGGCCGCGCCTATTCGCGTGGCTGAAAAGCGCTATATGCGTTACCGGCGTTTCTGGCTGCGCCCGCGTACTTGTACGGTTCAACGCCTCTTCTTCTCTCTCCTGGCGCGCGCGTTCTAATGCGAGGTCAAAGTTCAACAACGGCGAGTGATGCACGCTCGTCTCTCTCTCTCTTCACGTCCTTTGCCACTGCCGTATGCACGCGAGACCTTTTGTCAAGCTTCCTCTCTGCAAGTCCTTTCGCCACTGGGACAAGTCCTTCTCAATCAAGTGTCCCGCGCTCGTCCTTTTACGCTCTCCACTTGCGAGTCGTTTTGAGGGCTTTTCGCACGGGCTTATATAGACCCGCCCCGCGAACCTTCTGGAACTCACCAGACGCGCTTTATCACGCCCTCTCACGCCATGCCACTAGAGCTCTGATTGGCTGGTGGCTTTTACCGTCATCGCCTCTGCCGCTCCCGACCACAACGCCACCCCCACCTTTTCAGGCCAACCTCATGTTAGCTTGACTCGGGGACAGCCAAATGGGGCACGGAATGGATTACGCCCAAAGAGGTAGAATTGGAGGTGGGAGCAAAATGAATGGGGCCTACTCTCCTGTCTTTACACAACGCAGGTACGAAGAGGGGAAATGGCCTATTCTGACATACTAAGACATAACTATACTACAAATGGGCCTATATGTTGCTCGTGTGACTAACTATGGGGGGCAAACCTTTAACCTTTAATGCCTTCAATGTGCCAATCTCAAAACCGCAGCAATATGTAACACAATCGTTATAACGTGTAAGCACAATAGTGAGGTATAAAATGTAAGCACAATCGTTAGTTATAACTAGACAACTCTTGTATGGTGCTGTTCTCTATTGCGTTCTCATCTTGTGTAATACTGCACATTGTTATTTGCATATTCTGTATCTATTATCTTATTCTAATATCTACCATCGCTTTCTTTGTCTTGCAGATTGATTGTTCATCGTTGTTGCTAATAAACCTGCATTCAATTGATACATTCTTGTTTATGAACAATCAACTCATCTGAAGATGCCTGCTGCAGTCTGCCCCTTCCCGAGCTGTGTCTACGTTACTGACAGCACTGACAATGCCGTTGCTGCTATCCAGCTCTCCATCCACGCCATGACTCACACGTCCATTGCACCAGCCAAACCGGACAAAGTCAGCCGTCCTCGTATCCAAACCGGCGGTACCAGCGAAGATTGGCAATATTTCACCAGAAGATGGGATGGTTACAAGGCAGCGACCCAGATAATCGGCAATGATGTTCGCGTTCAACTCCTTGAATGTTGTGATGATAACCTACGACGTGACCTCCACCGCAGCAACCCACGCATTGAAATCAAGGACGAGGCAGCTATACTACAAGCCATTCGGTCCCTTGCTGTCCGAGAGGAGAATACCATGGTGTCTCGCGTAAACCTCCACAACATGCGACAGGACCGAGAAGAACCAATTCGCACCTACGCAGCCCGTCTGGCTGGTCAAGCTGAGATCTGCAAGTTTTCTGTTGTATGCTCATGCAATCCCCCTACTGATGTCAACTACACCAAGGACATGGTTCGCGATGTCCTATGTCGGGGACTCGCCGATCAAGATATACAACAGGACATTCTCGGCGATCAAAATCAGAACATGAGCTTGGAGGAAGTTCTCATTTTCGTCGAGGCCAAGGAAGCAGGGAAACGTTCCCAGAATGCCTTGCTCGATAGTGAAGGCGCTCATGGCGCAAGCCAATACAAAAACTGGAAGAACAAAAGAGCCCTGATCACTACCGACAAGCAGGCGGCCATTTGTAGTTATTGCGGCAAAACTGGTCATGGCAAACAGCCGAACATCGACCAAAGGCGTCAATTCTGCAATGCCTACGGAAAAACATGCAGTAAATGCGCCACTCGCGGCCATTTTGCACATGTCTGCCGGGGAGGCACGAAAAAGGCAGACAACAACCCTACGGACAAATCAATGGATGCTCATGATGTGGAAGAAAGCAGCCAGGTCCACGATCTCCTCTGCTCTGTCACGGAACGAGAAACAGCCATTTGGAAGCCGCAAATTAAAAGGGCCATGGCCACCTTGTCAACTCCACTACACCTCGACCACCATATATTTGACCACCTCTCTGGCTGGACCAAGAAGAAGTCTCAACCACAGCCGTACATAAAACTCATGGCACGGATCGATAAGGAATCTTATGACCATTTCGGCCAGCCACTGTCATCCCGACCAAAATCGGCCAGGCTCCAGGCCATGGCCGACACTGGCTGTCAAAGCTGCCTCACAGGACTTAATATTTTCCACAAACTCGGGCTGCGTAATGAAGACCTGTTACCTGTCAACCTGAAGATGAATGCTGTTAACAGTGGAAGGGTCCGGATTATCGGCGCCATGCTCCTACACCTGTCTGGTCGCACAGCCAATGGCGACATTATTGAAACCCGACAAATCTGCTACATCTCACCTGACACACGGAACATGTATCTCAGTCGTGAAGCATGCGTCGATCTAGGCCTCGTGTCTAGTAGCTTCCCAACCATTGGCGAATCCAACACAGTTGGTGCTGCAGTGGCAGCAGTTATCGATGCAAATTGTAACTGCCCGGAAAGATCGCTTCCCCCTACACTGCCTACATCTATCCCATTTCCGGCCACTGACGAGAACCGAGAGAGGCTGGAGAAATGGCTACTGGAGTACTACAAAAGCAGCACATTCAATGTCTGCGAACACCAGCCACTACCCCACATGGAAGGTCCGCCTCTCACACTGATGGTTGACCCCGAGGCAACACCAAAAGCGGTGCACACCCCAGTGCCTGTCCCCTTACACTGGCAGGCAGAAGTCAAGGCTGGTATCGATCGCGACATCAGGTTAGGGGTTCTGGAACCGGTGCCAATTGGTGAACCAGTGACATGGTGCAGCAGAATGGTCGTCTGTCCAAAGAAGGATGGGACCCCACGGAGGACAGTTGATCTGCAACCACTGAATGCGCACTGCACACGTGAGACCCACCACACCCAGTCACCCTTCCATCAAGCAATGGCGGTGCCACATAACACCAAAAAGACGGTAACAGACGCCTGGAATGGCTATCACAGCGTTCCAATCAGAGAATGTGACCGCCATCTGACAACGTTCATCACACCATGGGGCCGATACCGTTACTGCACCACTCCCCAAGGTTACATCGCTTCAGGTGATGGATACTCCAGACGATTTGACGAAATTGTATCGGACTTCAAAAACAAGTCCAAATGTATTGATGATACCATCATGTGGAGCGACACATTGGAAGAGAGCTTTTTTCAGGCATGCAACTGGCTCGACCTGTGCGGCCGTAATGGGATTACGCAAAATCCGACGAAATTCCATTTTGGTCAGGACACGGTCGAATTCGCTGGATTCGAGATCACCATGGACAGTGTACGACCATGCCAAAGGTATCTCCAAGCGATACAGGACTTCCCCACACCAAAAACAATTACTGACATTCGCTCCTGGTTTGGGTTAGTCAATCAGGTAACATACTGCTTCAGCATGACCGAGAGGATGCGACCTTTTCGGGACCTCCTAAAACCATGCACCCCCTTCTACTGGGATGCAACACTACAATCCCTATTCGAAGAATCAAAACGACTCATCATATCTGAAGTCGCAAATGGGGTCCGGATCTTTGACAAGGAACGGACGACATGTCTCGCAACTGACTGGTCGAAGGATGGGATTGGCTTCTGGCTCCTCCAAAAACACTGCAGATGCCCTGGTGAAACCCCACAGTGCTGCCCCGATGGCTGGAAAATCACCCTTGCTGGAGGCCGCTTCACCCATGCAGCGGAGTCGCGCTATGCTCCGATAGAGGGTGAAGCTCTAGCAGTGGCGGACAGCCTGGAAAAAGTAAAGTATTTTGTGTTGGGATGCAAGAACCTGATTATTGCCGTCGATCACAAGCCCTTAATCAAGCTTCTTGGTGACAGACGATTAGAGGACATCCATAACACGCGGCTTGCCAACTTGAAAGAAAGGACCCTAGCATATCGTTTCCGAATTATCCACATCCCGGGAAAACGACACTGCGTACCAGATGCGATTTCACGACATCCGTCGGGCGCCAGACCATCGGAACGACTGCCACTGGTGGATGACATTTCCTCCATTATGGATGTGGCCACATCGACTACACTAAGACAGCACACCTTGACTGGGCTGTGGACCACAGATGACGACACTGGCATGGAAATGGCTATTTCTATGGCAGCCATCAAGACACTCGATTCTGTGCGGTCCGTCACTTGGGACGATGTTCGGGACGAAACAGCAAGTGACACTCAGATGCTGCAGTTACTCAATTCTATTGAGCAGGGTCTACCTGCCAGTCGGGACGATTTCCCTGTGTCCATTTTGGAATACTTTCCCTTCCGTGAACACCTCTACACTATTGATGGCATAGTGGTCTACAAGGGGAGGATTATCATCCCACCGAAGCTACGGAAGCTTGTCCTTGAGAATCTTCATGCTGCTCACCAAGGAGTCACGGCTATGACCACCCGGGCCAGCAGCTCGATCTTTTGGCCTGGAATCACTCCCCAGATTCATGAGATGCGCGATCGCTGCTCACACTGCAATCGGATGGCCCCATCGCAACCAAGCGCTCCACCTACAGCCTCAGCTGAACCTGCCTACCCTTTCCAGTACGTTTGTTCAGATTACTTTCATCACAAGGGTCGGAGTTATTTGGTCACCGTTGATCGTTACTCTAATTGGCCAATCATTCAGCTAACAACTGGCGGGGCACAAGGCCTAGTGAAATGTCTGCGGTCGAACTTCGCCACTTATGGTATCCCCGACGAATTGGCATCTGACTGTGGGCCAGAATTCACGGCACATGACACCCAAGACTTCTTGCGTCGGTGGGGCGTTAACCATCGGTTGTCATCCACTGCCTTCCCACACAGCAACTGTCGTGCCGAGATCGCAGTCAAAACATCGAAAAGATTGATCACCGATAACACTGGTTCCAATGGTGAACTAGACACTGATCGGTTCCAACGTGCAATACTCCAGTACCGGAATGCACCGGATCAGGACACTAGGTTGTCTCCAGCCATGGTCATCTTCAAGAGGCCAGTCAAGGACTTCATACCCATCATCCCAGGCAGATACTTGCCATCGGACACCTGGCGGGAAACACGCAACAATCGTGAGGAAGCTTTGCGCATTCGGCATGCCAGGGAGATCGAAAGACTCTCTGAACACACGACAAAACTACCTCCACTGGCCGTCGGGGACCATGTCCGGATCCAGAACCAGACCGGCCTGGAACCACGAAAATGGGACCGGACCGGAACCGTGATTGAGGTAAAACAATTCGATCAATACGTTGTCAAGGTGGATGGCTCCGGAAGAATCACTCTCCGGAATCGTAAGTTCCTGCGACGTTTTACGCCTTTCAGCATGACAACTCCCACTACGACTGGCAAAAGTGGCATGCTGCCAACCGTTATGCCAAGTGTTATACCAATCGTACCGAAATACTTAATGTCTGGTACCCAACCCATCGCCGCTCCAAGAGTCTGTCTCAATCCTGTTACCACTCCCCAGAAGGGTGAACCCCAACATGTCATTGCGCCGGGCTTACCTTCACAGACACTCCGTTCCACCACCGCGATGACACCACCCGCGAGAGTCGCTAACCAACCACATGTGCAGACCACCGCCACACCTCCACGGTCACTGCCTATTTCTGCCCCCTTGACGGTTCGGGTGATGATGGACCAGCTGGAGGGGACTCCGGCGTCGGACAGGGCGATAGTGAACCACCCACCGGAGACTCCCACAATGGACCAGGAAATTACGAACTGCCCTCAGAGGACTCCGACGATCGATCGGGTGGTGACGGGCCGCCCAAAGCGAATTATCAAACCACCAGCCCGATTCAATTCAGTAGAATATCAATTATAAACTCATGTGATCCTTTTTCTCGGTCTCCAGTTTCGTTCTATTCTGTGTCACAATTGAACGTTTTTGGGAAAGGGAGATAGACAACTCTTGTATGGTGCTGTTCTCTATTGCGTTCTCATCTTGTGTAATACTGCACATTGTTATTTGCATATTCTGTATCTATTATCTTATTCTAATATCTACCATCGCTTTCTTTGTCTTGCAGATTGATTGTTCATCGTTGTTGCTAATAAACCTGCATTCAATTGATACATTCTTGTTTAATAACGTGTAAGCACAATAGTTCGTTATCACATGTAAGTACAATCGTTAGTTTTCACGTGTAAGCACAATAGTTCGTTATCACATGAAAGCACAATAGTTAGTGATAAAATGTAATCACAATGGTTCGACACCATATGGAAGCACAATCGTTAGTTTTCACGTGTAAGCACAATAGTTAGTTATAAAATGTAATCACAATGGTTCGACATCATATGTAAGCACAAGTTAGTTACAAAATGTAATCTAATGGTTCCAAATAATATGTAAGCACAATCGTTAGTTATAAAACGTTAAGCACACATCATTGATTGACACATGGAGAGAACGTTGAATGATGCCACCACTCTGTATCTGTCACTGGTCTGCAAACAATATCACAACAAATAATATTTAGTAATGAAAACGGGAAATGGGAGGAGGGAGGGACGTTTGCACCCCCGATCAACCAAAAGGGTGATTCATCAAAGTGTGTGTTCCTGTTATTGGACTGGAGCACCGACATCAACCAAAATCAACCAAAAGGGTGATTCATCAAAGTGTGTGTTCCTGTTATTGGACTGGAGCACCGACATCAACCAAAAGGGTGATTCATCAAAGTGTGTGTTCCTGTTATTGGACTGGAGCACCGACATCAACCAAAAGGGTGATTCATCAAAGTGTGTGTTCCTGTTATTGGAGCACCGACACAGCGGACCAGCCTCGGTCTCATCAATGATACAAACCCGCAGGGGGCACTGCATCATCGGCACAACCACATTCTCAGCAATGATCCAAACCAGCAGTCACAGGCTGCACCGATTGCTCAACAACTAAATACAAGTCAACAACAACCAAATGTCCACAATCTTCGAAAGGTTCTCAACCCTCAAGTGACGTTCCATCACCATTGGTGTTTAATTGAATTTCAAGCTTCGAAATCAATCTTCTCTCCAAGTCTTCAAGACACCTTGAGGAAGGTGTATCGTCCAGCTTGGCATGTCAAACCTCCATTTTTCCTCCTCGTTTTCATTCGGGATTCAATATTTTTGTGAATAAAACTTTTAAAGTGGAAGTAACGAGGATAATATGCGATGGGATGAGATAACGATCGAGAGGGATTCGATAAAAGTAGAAGTAACATGGAATAGAAAAGGGAAGAAGTAAAAAGTCGTGAAATGGAGAGGAAGAAGAGTCGGCGCGATTCAAGCGTGGATCTGGTTCACTGGACATGCCATTTTAGTCGGGGAGCCAGCGTGAGCTATCGTGCAAAATAACGGTTGGAGGTGGGGATTGATGCTATACTTTCTTTGAATGTATTTTCTGGTAGATATATTCATTCCGCATAGATTCTAGGTTGTGTGCTCTGCGAAAACTCTTGCGAACTGAAATTATGGCCATAAGTTTGAATTTTTGCATGCAACAATTTTGGTCAAAAAATTAGGGGTAGGGGAAATACATTTGGGATTTAGATCGGGTCAGCTTTGACGAAAACACACATGTTAGGCATCAGTAGAAAGGTATTGGCCCAGGCTACAATTTGGTAGTAAAATTATTATGATTACATCACCGATGACGTCCTTAGAGGTCAAAAGGTCACCGATTTGGAAGGGAAGTGAAAATTAAGGTATCTCGTCAATAGATTGCCCCGTTTCAGACATACCAATAAAGTTAGAATAACAAATATACTCTTTATATAAGAAGACATATAGGCAAAGTTTTTAATATAAATAAAGTTTACAAAAGATGCGTATTTGTTATGTAAACCCATTTCAACGGAACGGTAATTTTTGGAAAAATCACCAAAATTGGGAAATTCTTGAGAAATACAGATAGCATTCATTATTTTCACTTTATGGTGTAGCAGCATAGATTCTATCTTGATCTAGCTTCATAATGCATTCAATAACAATTTTATATCAGACTAGCGGGGTCACCCGTGGGAATCCCACGGGCATGGATGTGTGTGACATTTCGACATATTGAGTTATATGCTGCACATTCATTTTTACAAAATGGTTACTGGCAAGTCATCAGATCCAGAAATGGTGTGAATTTAGTTATTTCACATAATATGTGACCCCTCACTCCTCTCCACCTGACACTCTCCTGTCTCCACCTGACACTCTCCTGTCTCCACCTGACACTCTCCTCTCTCCACCTAGCACTCCTCTCCTCTCCAAACCCTCACATCCCTCTCCTTTCCAATCCCTCACCTCTCCAATCCCTCACACTCCTCTCCTCTGCAATCCTTCACACGCCTCTCCAATCGCGCCTCACACTCCTCTCCAATCGCGCCACACACTCCTCTCCAATCGCGCCTCACACTCCTCTCCAATCGTGCCTCACACTCCTCTCCAATCGTGCCTCACACTCCCCTCCAATCACTCCTCTCCAATCGTGCCTCACACTCCCCTCCAATCACTCCTCTCCAATCGTGCCTCACACTCCTCTCCAATCACGCCTCACACTCCTCTCCAATCGTGCCTCACACTCCTCTCCAATCGTGCCTCACACTCCTCTCCAATCGCGCCTCACACTCCTCTCCAATCGCGCCTCACTCGCCTCTCCAATCGGCTTTCCCCGTCTCGTTTCTCTCCTTTTTCTCCCGTCTCGTTCTTTTTCTTGCTCCAAATCGGCCCGTCGGAATCGGAAATCGGCCCGTCTGACCCGTCGGCCCGTCGGAATCGGAAATCGGCCCGTCTTGCTTTTGTGCTTGTGCGTAAATAAATTGTGTTCATGACACCATTTCTGGTGTTGGGCTAGCGGCTAGGGTGCCGGCTTAGGATCCTGGGTTCGAATCTCGGTCGATCGCCGAATTAATGCCAGGGGGGTTGACTCAGCCTGTCATCCTTCCGAGGTCGGCTAATTGAGTACCAGTTCACTGGTAATTCCCTGTTTGTCGTTGAAGGCGGCAAAAAGGGTTGGCGTCAGGAAGGGCATCCGGCCGTAAAACATTGCTTCAAAAAGGGGACAAAAAAACAACAACTACCACGGTCCCCGAAAAGGCCAACCCCCGCTTTGCGGGGAAAAATGGCCTCTAAACGGTGGTTTTTACACCATTTCTGGATCTGATGACTTGCCAGTAACCATTTTGTAAAAATGAATGTGCAGCATCTAACTCAATATGTCGAAATGTCACACACATCCATGCCCGTGGGATTCCCACGGGTGACCCCGCAAGTTTGCATTGACGTTCGTCGATGGACTCGTTCGCCCGTCTCATTCGTTTTCTTGCTGCATCCTGTTCAAGTCTGCGTTCTTCATCGATCGTCTCATTCATTTTGGAAATAGAAGTTTCCACGCAGCGCATGAATTGTCACGATCCTCAAGAGGAATTTGTCTCGTAATCATCAAATGATAAATGGCAAGTAAATTATATTGTGGAAAATTAAAGATTTCAAATAAACCTATTTAAAGTGTATTCGCACATAACTAATTTTAAAAAACGAAGAAATATCCCTCGGTAATTTCCTGAAACATATTTTACTTCCGGCTAATAATGTTGAATTAAATAAAAACGAAGAAATATATGTCGGCATCATTGTTGACGTTTTTGTGACGACTGTCATCAAACGAAAAAGTAATATATCTTAACGGAAAAGCAAAAGCGAATTTTTAATATATATCGACACGTTGCCGTCGGTGTCATGTTGGGCGGTGTATGATACACCATGACGCGATTTTAAAAAATATATCTCTGCATTTTTCCGCGTGTGTGGAATGTTCTCAATTATTGCTGACACCGAGTCTGAAACCATCGATAAAAATGAAATCATATGGTGAGTTAGATTGGAGATAAAGGCGTGAGAGAGACTCAATGGCCTTGAAGTTGAAGTTACAGGCGTTTGAGAATTCATTTCGTTCTATAAACGGCAACTTTCATTGGATTTCCTTCCCGTTTTTTTTCAACCGAGTCGAAAACTATGTTAGCGACTGTGAAAAATGAAATGATATATCGAATTTTTAATATGTATCGACACGTTGCCGTCGGTGTCATGTTAGGCGGTGTATGATACACCATGACGCGATTTTAAAAAATATATCTGCATTTTCCGGCGTGTGTGGAATGTTCTCAATTATTGCTGACACCGACTCTAAAACCATCGATAAAAATGAAATCATATGGTGAGTTAGATTGGAGATAAAGGCGTGAGAGAGACTCAATGGCCTTGAAGTTACAGGCATCTGAGAATTCATTTCGTTCTATAAACGGCAACTTTCATCGGATTTTCTTCTCGTTTTTTTTCAACCGAGTCTAAAACTATGTTAGCGACTGTGAAAAATGAAATGATATATCGAATTTAAAATAGATATCGACACATTGCCGTCGGTGTCATGTTGGGCGGTGTATGATACACCATGACGCGATTTTAAAAAATATATCTCTGCATTTTCCCGCGTGTGTGGAATGTTTGTGGAAAATTAAAGATTTCAAATAAACCTATTTAAAGTGTATGCGCACATAACTAATAAAAAAAACGAAGATATATCTCTCGGTAATTTCCTGAAACATATTTTACTTCCGGCTAATATGTTGAATGAAATAAAAACGAAGAAATATATGTCGGCATCATTGTTGACGTTTTTGTGACGACTATCATCAAACGAAATAGTAATATATCATAACGGAAAAGCAAAAGCGAATTTTTAATATATATCGACACATTGCCGGCGGTGTCATGTTGGGCGGTGTATGATACACCATGACGCGATTTTAAAAAATATATCTCTGCATTTTCCCGCGTGTGTGGATTGTTCTCAATTATTGCTGACACCGAGTCTAAAAGTAAAGCCATCGATAAAAATGAAATCATATGGTGAGTTAGATTGGAGATAAAGGCGTGAGAGAGACTCAATGGCCTTGAAGTTACAGGCCTTTGAGAATTCATTTCGTTCTATAAACGGCAACTTTCATCGGATTTTCTTCCCGTTTTTTTTCAACCGAGTCTAAAACTATGTTAGCGACTGTGAAAAATGAAATGATTTATCGAATTTGATTTGAAATAAAACTGGGGGAGAGCAAGACACCACGGGCCTACAAAACAGGACTCAAAGCTATGCGAGTTAATAAAATGGTGGATATTTGTTTATAGCCACTCCCAGAATGGGTGGAGCTATGGGTGGAGCTACTCTGCAAACCGAGTAAGCCACACCCCGGACAGACACCCAACAGATAGACAGACAGACAGACAGACAGAATCATCTACGGCTATTATAATATAGATATTAACACTTTGGGTAGTAAAATTATTTTGATTACATCATCGAAGACGTCACCAGAGCTCAAAAGGTCATTGATCTAAAAGGGAAGTGAAAATCTGTTTTTATGTTATTCATATATCGAATAATGTGTCATTCATTTTTATTTCAGGCTTGTTGCTGCAACCATCTTGGAACATCTATAGGGGACTCATCGATTCAAGTTGGTCAGAAAAGAAAGACTCCTAATGGGACAAATGTGAAAATCTAGGTACCTCTTCGATAAGATGTCTTATATCACATAAACCATGAGAACTAAAATAACAAACATATTACTGAAGAAAGTGAACTCACGAACAAAGTTTTTGATCGCGAGATATTCATCAAAAGTAATATAGTCATTATGTTGACCCCTTGTGTTGTTCGAGCCAAATTTGTGGAAATTGCTAGAAAAAGATGTATCCTGCATAATTTTACATTATAATGTTTTTTGTTATTTTATCATCGGTACTCATGATGTGTTAGTCATGTTACAGGTTTGTTGCCACAACAATTATGGAACCTCTGGGGGACTCATCGATTCAAGTTGGTCAGAAAAGGAAGACTCCTCATGAGACAGATTACGACTCCTGTCTAATCTGCCAGAAGAAGATATCATCTCCCCTTCAGAAAATCACAAGTAGAGGTTATGCATCATTATTGCAAGCTGTAACGCAACGGGGTGATAGTGTCGCATGCCGTCTCATAGACTATGCCAAAAATAAGGACTCATTCTTGCACAGAAATCCCAAGGTTCACGCTGACTGCCGCAGTGCATATGTCAACAAGAAAACCGTAGAACAGAAAAGGGTGAAGTTGCAAGCAGAGATCGATTCAAGTGAAGCACCTGTTGGCTTATCAACTCGCTCAAAGATTGTTTCGAAATTCGATTTAAAAACGACATGTTTTGTTTGTGGTAAAGAAAGAGACAGAAAAGGTGATAGAAAACTTCGTCTTGTTGCCACTGAGGATCGACAGCAATCGATATGGAACAAAGCGAAAGAACTGCATGACGAAACAATGTTGCATTTATTGCAGGGAAGTGGTGATGATATGATTGCTGGTGATTTCAGGTATCATAAACTGTGCTAAGAGAACTTCTTAACGAAACGTGTTATAGCAAAAAATACTGATAAGGGGTTAACGTCATACGAAGAAGGATTTTTATGGGTAATTTCTAAGATTGAACCGAAATTGTTCAACGATGGTTGTGTTTATTCAGTTTCTTGTTTGCGTGATATGCTAAGAAGTTGGTTACTTGATAATGATGTTGAAAATGCAATGTCAGTTGGTAGTGATATGCGGCTCTTGTCTAGGCAGTTTCAAAACCATTATGGCGACAAAACCATTATAGCCTGGTGTTGGGCTAGCGGCTAGGGTGCCGGCTTAGGATCCTAGGATCCTGGGTTCAGAATCCCGGTCGATCGCTGAATTAACGCCAGGGGGGTTGACTCAGCCTGTCATCCTTCCGAGGTCGGCCAATTGAGTACCAGTTCACTGGTAATTCCCTGTTTGTCGTAAAAGGCGACAAAAAGGGTTGGCGGCAGGAAGGGCATCCGGCCGGAAAACATTGCTTCAAAAAGGGGACCAAAAAAGCAACAACAACCACGGTACCCGAAAAAGGCCAACCCCCGCTTTGCGGGGAAAAATGGCCTCTAAAGGTGGTTTTTTAAATTTGTTTTTTATGGTGACAGGGTAATTATTGTTCCACAGGTTGGAGCTTCCAATCTTTTATGCTTCTCTGAGCTAAATTTGGCAAAAGTACTTGCAGAAGTTAAAAAGGTAAAGAGTCAGTTAAAAGATTTTGATTAAATTGAGCTTGGCACTGAAAATGAAAAAGTTACCACAGAGTCTGAACAAGTTGGTGTAGGTCAATACTGTGTGTCTATGAAAGAATCATTCCATACCGCGAAAGCTATTCGTAGTCAAGTGAAATATATCAGTATTAAGGATAAGATGCAATCAAGTATGTCATCAGAACAAATGAATGTTCAACAAACTAACATGGCCATCTCTTATGAGTCTGCTGAGAAATGTGTCCCAACTGATCTTTACAACCACATTGCATGGATGATAACAGGAGCAGATGAAGAAATAGGGTCTGAAGGGCATGTTGTACTAGAAAAGAAACAGCATGAAAATGTTCTTAACCTAACTCAGGATATATGTGCTGCCATGTCCAATGTAAAATCTCCGAAACATGTAGGATATTGCTGCGGTTTGGAGATTGGCACATTGAAGGCATTAAAGGTTAAAGGTTTTCCCCCCATAGTTAGTCACACGAGCAACATATAGGCCCATTTGTCGTATGTAGGGAAGCGAAAAGCGCGGTTAAACATTCATGTGCGTACGTGTGCCGTGTCTGCATTTAAAAAAATCATTTTCCCGGCAACTGTTGGTCCGATTGACATGAAATTTTCACCATAGGAGGGCCTTCTCCTGAAGAATGTTTTAATGATGACTATGACGTCATAGGTCACGTGGTACAGGCGCTATCTTGGAAAACATTCGCACCTCTATCTGAAACTGCTCCATGGAAAAAATTTAGACCTGGCTCATTGTCAACTACTCACCATGGGGAATAAGATATGTTAATGATGATGTCATCGTGCCTTCGTTATGACGTCATAATTCGACAAATACAACACTTATCCATCCAATCATTATCAAATTTTTTTCAGCAACTGTTGGGCTGATGGACACGAAATTTTCACCATTGGAGCACCTCCTCATTTCGAATATTTTAATGGTAATCATGACGTCGTAAGTCATGTGGTGCAGGCGCCATTTGGAAAAACCGAAAAATGTGGCACCTCTATAATGATATCCAAAACGGCTGCATGGAAAAAATTTAAACATGGCTTGGTCTGATCAGTTTGAAATCTATTGAGAGTGATCAATGCAACAATTATATTAGAGAATATAAATTTATGATGTCATCGCTCACGTGGTCTGGCAGCCATATGGGATCAAAGAAAAATAATGTTCAAAAACAGAAGAGTCGGCTCACAAGAAGTTGACTGCACAGGGTAAGTATTCTATTAATGCCATCTAGCTATAAAATGTAATCACAACAGTTAGTTATAAAATGTAAGCACAATAGTTAGTTATAATATGTAAGCACAATAGTTAGTTATAACGTGTAAGCACAATAGTAAGTTATAACCTTAAATCACAACAGTTCGTTGTCACATGTAAGCACAATAGTTAGTTATAAAATGTAATCACAATGGTTCGACATCATATGTAAGCACAATAGTTATAAAATGTAATCTCAATGGTTCGACATAATATGTAAGCACAATCGTTAGTTTTAACGTGTAACCACAATAGTTCGTTATCACATGTAAGCACAATAGTTAGTTATAAAATGTAATCTCGATGGTTCGACATAATATGTAAGCACAATCGTTAGTTATAAAACGTTAGGCACACATCATTGATTGACACATTAGAGGATTCTTAATCATTACTGATCATTATGTTTGTTCTTATGTCTTTAAGACCGTGTTCGTTGTTGAAGTTGCAATAAACCACCAACTGGATTAACAAAGAGAACTGGTCTTATTTATGAACACGGTGCAAGTTGACCAAAGCCACGATGCCTGCTGTGGGTTGCCCAATCGCCGGATGTGACTACACCACTGAAGACCTCGATCCTGCTATCGTGCCCACACTCATCACTGCCCACAGTTCCATACATGCCCCTGGACATACCGCCAAGGTTGAAAAAGTCAAAAGGCCCACAATTGTCGCCGCTGGCTCCAGTGAAGAGTGGGCTTACTTCGAGTCACGATGGTCTGAATACGTCGATGCAACCAAAATCATTGGCCGCGATAAAGTAGTGCAGTTACTAGAGTGCTGTGACGAACCTCTGCGCAAGGATCTAACAAGATCGACAGGTGGTAGCCTCTCATACAAACCCATCGAGGTGGTAATGGCAGCCATTAAAAAACTTGCTGTTCGCGGAGAGAACACTATGGTTGCCAGAGTAGCACTACATAATTTGCGTCAAGACCGTGATGAGACAGTGCGCAGCTTCGGGGCTCGCCTACGTGGTCAAGCGGGAATATGCAAATTCCTAATCAAATGCCCTAGTTGTGATGCTGAAGTTAACTACACAGAAGCGATCGTGCGTGATGTTCTTACACGAGGAATTGCTGACCCTGAAATCCAGCTTGACCTCCTTGGTGACAAGAACCAGGACATGATCCTGGAGGACGTTTTCCAATTCATTGAGGCCAAAGAATCTGGCAAACGTTCAGCATCGACACTACTGGACACACACTCAGTGGAAGCAGCTCGCAGCACATATCAAAAGGCCAAGCAAGTAACCATCAAGGACAGAAACGACCTATGCTCCTACTGTGGCAAAAAGGGACACGGGAAGAGCGCCCCAGCCCATGTTCGCAAAACAGAATGCGCGGCATATCATGAATTCCATCGTGACGGAATCACCATGTGCACTCTAATTTTGAACATATAAGGTAATTATCTTGAATGCTAAGAAGAGCAGAGAGAATTCAATTATATGTATTGAACCAGAACTGTCACATGGCTACAGACGAGTACTACTCTCAGTGAGGCTTACCCCGGTTAACAAAATTTGTTACCCAGAATAGTCTTCTGACGGAATCACAGTATGTGGACATGGTAAACAGACTAATGAGATTTGATATAAAAACTCTGCTCTGTTAGTGAACACAAGGTCTAGAAAAAAAAATTCGGACGCCAACAATAGTACTGCTTTCCTATCGCAGTCTTATTGGTAATGCAATGCAGAAACTGCAAACTATAGGTGGCAGACCAGGTAATGTGATGGAATGACACGTAATGTGACGGAATCACAAGTGCGCTTGTGACATGTTAACACAGCTGAAATGACAAAGTATCCAAAATAGGATTGGAAATCTTAGTAGAGAAAGTTGTGGATATACAGAACTCGGATGGAGGAACAAATAATAAGCAATTAAACAAATTAACAAATTTATTTTAATTTCATCATTGAACATGTAACGGTTATTATTAAGCTACTCTGACCGCTAGGCCTAGTTATTACAGACTTGGCATTTAATATGGAATATTTTTTTTGTGGGGGTGAACTTACTTTTCAAGTTGTCTTAGAACCAAAAGTTCATTGGAATTATGTTAAACTTATTCTAGATTTTGTTAATGTGACCTTTAAAAGAAACAAAAACCACATTTGATATTTCGAAACAAATAAATTGATCCTTGAAAGTGATGTTAACTGATATCAAACTCAATTCATGGACAGTACTGTGTTATACTTCTGTGCGTTTTCCAGAAGTATCTCTTTATTTTGCACATTAACCAAATTTTTTTTTAACAAAAACAAAAGTTAAATTACGACTGGGATTACGGACAGTAAAATTACAGTTCAGTACTTCGTGTAACCCCCACGAGCATTCAGAAGAGCACGTACATGTCGAGGCATGCTGTTCACGAGATTTGCCACGGTTTGGACAGGAATCGCTTGCCATGCAGTGACAATAGTCTGCTGCAATTCATGCACAGAGGTCGGCTGCTGGTCCAAGTTGTCGATTTGACACGTTAATTCTGCCCACAAGTTCTCTTTCGGATTCATATCCAGGGACATGGCAGCCCACTCCATATGCTCTACACCACAGTCAGCAAGAAAGTGTTGGATCATGCGAGCACGATGAGGCCGTGCATTGTCATCTTGGAAGACAAAGTTTCCTCGAATGGCTGCACCAGCAAATGGAAGCAATGTTTCTTCCAGAATGGCCCTGTACTTGAACTGGTTCAGGTTTCCATTGAGAACAACCAGGTCAGTTTTGCCTCCTGCATGAAAAGCAGCCCAAACGGTCACCACACCACCTCCAGCTTGGACTCTTGGCACAAAACAATCTTTGTTGTAGGCTTCATGTACTTGTCTGCGCACTCAGACGCGGCCATCTTGACGATAGACCAGAAATCTAGACTCGTCACTGAAGATCACGTGATTCCAGTGTCCTGGCTGCCATTGACGGTGCTCTCTGGCCCACTGCAATCGGTGCTGGCGGTGTTGTCTGGTCAGGCGTGGCTTTCTCAGGGGACGCCTGGCACGATAGCCTGCTTGAACCAGTCCTTGGTTGACTAGCCTTCTGGATACAGGCACATTTGTCAGTTGCTGCCACTCAGCCCTAAGACGATTAGCTGACTTGGTACGGCCATTGCGGACTAACCGGTGCAGCTGGCGATCATCCCTCCTTGTGGTTCTGCGGGGACGTCCTGGCCTCAGTATTGGAGTAGGGACACCCCTCTGAGCATTTCGTTTCAGGATCTTTGACACCTGACCTTGAGTGATGCCATCCTGCCGAGCAATAGCACGCTGTTTCATGCCGTAATTTCGTAAATCCACCACTCCATGACAAACAGCATTGTCGAGTTGACGGACCATCTCCAGAGGAAGCGGCAATAACTTTTGGAGACGTGCAGCAGTTGTTTTCCACTAATACAGAACGCAACAACCCTTATATACCCGATTGTGAAGCCAGTCGTCAAATGTACCTGTCCGTACATTTTGCCACGCCACCTGTGATATAATCCTGTTGTTGACTTCTTGCTGCGACAGACAATTAGTGACATGGTTCTTTTAACAAATAAATCACCAAAGTGTAAAAGAAACTCACCAGATTGATATACTGAGTTAAGAAAGTAAACCCAAGTCAAGAAAAAAAATGTATTCCATATTAAATGCCAAGTCTGTATTAAAGTTTCAAGTTGTCATAATAATGTCAAACTCTCCCGGAACGTATGAACTGATCAGCAACTAGCAGACCTCCTTCCTCAGCACATGTATGGTGATGCCATTGGCTACAGCCAGCACACTGTAGCCATTCTTCATTTTTCTTAGGGTCACTGTCATCACCATAATTCCACCCACACTGCTTACATGGCCATTTCTTCTTACTCATTTCATTTGCTTTGTGTGCCGATTTCTGGCTTTCAGCACTGTGTATATCGCGAGTTCTACCTGACTGAGCAGAACTTGAATGAGTGATATTAGTATTGTGCTCCATAAGAACACTAGTCGACTTCCTGGTCACACGCCTTCTTGACAAGCCTGTAGCGGATGTAGCAGGGGCATTTACTTCAGAGTGTGCCGTTAGTTTGGGCAGATTTGTTGCTAAAGCCATGGCTGTCGCCATGGGTTGTTGTTTGTCGGATTTGCTTGCTCTACCGTCGGGTGCACCGCATGCATTGTCGCGTATTTTTGACAGTTGATGTTCCCTGCCACTTTGGGCAGTTGAGTAAAACTTACACAGAATCTGGTTGTCTTCGCAGGGAGTGACGAAGTGTGTGTTTATGGTCCCTGTGATGCCAGGAACGTTGTCCCATAAGGAGTCCACTTCCATGTCCCAACAGAGGGCTGCATTCTGATCTTGGCTCCTTAGAAGTACATCCATGTTAGCAGCAGTAGACGAGTCCTTCCACAAAAGTTTTCTGCGTTACGCACCACAAGTTGTCTACCCATGACCAGACGGTGGACTATCCGCTTCGCATCCCCCCCGCCCCCAAGAGCATCGTTAGGACCTTTTCCATGGCTGGTGGCGAAGTAGTTCCAGACTATATTGACGCCATATCTTTGCTTCAGCTTTGGTATCAACGCAAATATGTAGAGGTTTTTGAACTGACTGCTGGGTCTGTCAGTCCATATTTTCACAGTGGAAATACTAGGGATCTCGTTTAAGATGGTGTCTAAAGCAGGTACTGTATATGAGGTCATGGCCCTCTTCTCGTGATCTTGTACATCAGATACAATCAGCATAGACTTAATGACCTCACGATGCCAAGCCATCACCGTGTATAATGTGATTTTCCGCTGCCGCCAATGAGCGGACTGAATTTCGTCTTGAAATACTGATGTGAAATTTTCAGCAAAGTCCATTTGGAGGACACATTCACTAGATTCCTGCATACGAGCCTGTTGCTTGTCAAATTCATATGCATTGGCCTGTTTATTCTTGATGAAAACATGCCACAAGAATTTGGGTAACTGATTACGGAGTTCAGTATAATTGCATCTTCAATTGTTCCATTTTGGGGTGCTCTCGCCAGATAACCATCCTTGTCCTCCTCCCAGCGTTCCCAGCACAGTGGTGTCTCAAGGTCTCCCGCTCTTTCCTCGATGTTTCTCTCATACAATGCACCATTCATGCAGATGTTTCAGTTGTCGGACATAAAGCCTCAGATTCAATATTGCAGACAGAGCTTCAGGAAGGTTTCCCTAGAATAGAGAGGGATTCTTGGACATTTCTGGTGCAGCGCTTCCAGGACTAGTATGACCTTACTGTGATACTTGCATCCACAGACGTTCTGTGGCATCTGGGACGTCAGTCGTACATGTTTAGGTCGCAGTTCGGCAAACTTTGACATTCCAATCACAATATCTGGAAATTGTACTTTGAATGTCTGATAGGCCTCAGCTATCGTCATCACCATATACCGTTTTTGGTGTCTTGTCTTGGGACCATCTGTAGGCCAAATAGTAATGAAGTCTGCCTTTCCAGGCATGACACGAGATATCGAGTCACTTTGGTGAAATGTCTTAACAGCGTCGCTACTATCCTCACCTAGTGCAGCCGCAGATGCACGGGTTTTTACCGAGGGCAATTTAACTTTAAGAACGGTGGAGACTAGACTTTTAACTACCGCTTCTTTCTTACTTGGGCTGTATGCGAGGGCATTCTCTGCATGTCTCCTCGCTCTTCCAAAGGATGCATTGGACTTGTATGTCCCATGTGGACCATGCGTTTTACAGGATTGATCTTTCTTGGGCGCACCAACCATGCCCTTCTTAACATGCCATTTCTCAGTAGCTAGCTTCCCTCTTCTCTTTAATGTATGAAGTTCCGAAGAATCCATACACCCTCTCCTGAAAGCTTTTCTGTCCCTGTCACTTTGTGAGGTATTCCTGCCACGTTTCATCGTCTTCACGCAGCCTCCGCCTCCTTTCTCTTTGTCACTCTGCTGCAGTCTTTGTCATTTTCTGAAAATACACAAAAGTATTAATTAGCAAACGTATTGTTTAAAACAATCAATTGACTTACTATCCTGAGTAGAAATCTGTTATTTTTCTATCCAAATGCATATATTTTGCAAGAATAAAACATTTCAAATACATTTTCCTACCTTTCGAAATAGGATAAATACTTCACAGGAAATTGTTGTGAAATGAAAGGGGATTATTAAATGAAAGGGGAAAGTTATCACTAACCAAAAATAACATTTATATTATACATCGTCAGTGGAGTTATAAAACTATTGGAAGTTCGATGGCAATATATTGTGAGTCCGTCACATTAACTGTGATTCCGTCACACAAAACTGTGATTCGGTCGCGTTGACTGCGATTGGCTGACTGGGTAATTTCTTGAGGAAATCACACAGACAGCTTGTTTATATGATTACTGAAGAGGTTAGTCAATCATAACTTCATAACGCCCTTACTTGCAAATGAGAGGTAAACAATATCTAACTTGTGTGACGGAATCACAAAATATGCACGCTTTCTCCCTGTTGGACAGAGCGTTTGCAACAATCCATTTTTGACTGAAAATCTACCGTTATTGATTTCAAACTGGTGTCTAAGTAAACTATAGATTATCAATAATGACATACATAACTTTGTGTCCATATACTTACGTTATAACTATGGATGGCGACAAATATTGCATCACTCTCAAATTCAAAAAGCGCACTCGTCTCAAGCTTGTTTACTTCCGGTGTCAAACGGAAAAGTTCATCCCTTGATACAAAACGAAATGAAAAGTTAGCGTTTCTTTTTGTTTATAACCAAAACCTATGAGATATATGGCACAATAAAATCAGCACAAGGAGTATAAATTAATGGATTTAATTTTTTACACGCGGGTGACGATTTTCATGGAATTCATGATATGGTCACAGATGTGGGCATTGCAATCGCGATAATCACATGGAGAGTGTATGTCGCAGTAGGAACAAATCCAAACGCATGAGTGCCTCTTCTAATAACAGTGAAAATGCTGTATTTGATACTTTATGTACTGTCCACGTATCAGAACAACAGTCAAATGAAACTCCTAACATATCTGGGCATGAATGTAATGAGTTTGATAATCTATCTATAATTCCAGTAATCTCTGTGTGTCTGTGTGTTTGTTTGTCTGTGACCGCTGTTTCTCGACAACCACGGGTCCGATATACTTGAAACTTGCCAGGTATATTGCTGGGGACCCGAGGATGTGCCTTTTCAAGGTTTCATATTAATCGGAGAAGTAGTTACCGAGCTATGTCCAAAAAACGATTCAACCAATCAGAGAGCAGCGAGCTATCACGTGTGCCGAACGTGGCGAACAGACTCTGCCTCGGACGGCACATTTGAGAGCGTATTCATTTATTTCACGTTGGCAAACTATGTTGGCGCTATGTTGGCGTTAAACTATGTTTTAAAACTAATTAAAACTAATTTGCGATTCATCGTAACTGCGATATGCGACCTTCCGGACAGTCAAATGAGGACGTCACTTCCGGACTTACGGATAGTCATAGTGATGACGTACTGATGCTGAACGTGGCGAGCAGACGCTGTAAGGTACGATCGATTGTAGTACACGTTTATAATAACTCTGCCGATACAGGCCCGATTAACTGCAGCGCCATCCGAGCTGCGGCGTCGGGATGATACATTCATTGTACGGTCACATCACGCACTTACGGGCACGCCCATGGGCCCATGGGCACGCCCATGCATGCATGGGCGAAGACATTTTTTTTTTTTTTTTTTGGCAAGGAACGGGCACCCACGTACGGGCACGTCCTAGTCTATCTATAATTCCAGTAATCTCTGTGTGTCTGTGTGTCTGTGTGTTTGTTTGTCTGTGACCGCTGTTTCTCGACAACCACGGGTCCGATATACTTGAAACTTGCCAGGTATATTGCTGGGGACCCGAGGATGTGCCTTTTCAAGGTTTCATATTAATCGGAGAAGTAGTTACCGAGCTATGTCCAAAAAACGATTCAACCAATCAGAGAGCAGCGAGCTATCACGTGTGCCGAACGTGGCGAACAGACTCTGCCTCGGACGGCACATTTGAGAGTGTATTCATTTATTTCACGTTGGCAAACTATGTTGGCGTTAAACTATGTTTTAAAACTAATTAAAACTAATTTGCGATTCATCGTAACTGCGATATGCGACCTTCCGGACAGTCAAATGAGGACGTCACTTCCAGACTTACGGATAGTCATAGTGACGACGTACTGATGCTGAACGTGGCGAGCAGACGCTGTAAGGTACGATCGATTGTAGTACACGTTTATAATAACTCTGCCGATACAGGCCCGATTAACTGCAGCGCCATCCGAGCTGCGGCGTCGGGACGATACATTCATTGTACGGTCACATCACGCACTTACGGGCACGCCCATGGGCCCATGGGCATGCCCATGCATGCATGGGCGAAGACATTTTTTTTTTTTTTTTTGGCAAGGAACGGGCACCCACGTACGGGCACGTCCTAGTGTTATTAATTCGGGTCGATCACGCAGTGAGCGTTCCATCACCCTTGACCACCATGTTTATGACAAACTCTCTAATACATGGATCAGGAAGGGTTCAAAACCTCAACCATTTGTTAGTGTGACTGTCAAAATCATGCGCGAAGACTACGCAGCCCTTGGCTTTGACCTTTCCACCCAGACCATGAGTTGCCATGTCTCCACCATGGCAGACACAGGGTGCCAGAGTTGCCTTGCTGGTATAAAGGTCATCCACCGCCTTGGTTTGCGCAAATCTGACCTCATCCCAGTAACCATGAGAATGCGCACTGCCAACAATGGAGGCATCAATATCCTTGGGGCCACTGTACTCCACTTGTCGGGCAAAGACAAAAGGGGTCAGGCTGTTGAAACTAGGCAAATGACCTATGTCACAGAAAGCTTTGACAAGCTCTTCCTCAGCAGAGAAGCCTGTGTCGCCCTTGACATCATCCCGGATAGCTTCCCCAAGATTGGTGTGGACCTGACAGCACAGCAGCCGGACGCAACAGTAGTCTTACAGGAAGACCCCACTGCAGCGTGCCGTTGTCCTCAGCGTCGTCGACCCCCACCACCCCCGACAAAGCTGCCGTTCCCCGCAACTGATGCTAATCGCATGAAGCTACGACAGTATCTCCTTGAATACTATAAGTCAAGCACATTTAACACTTGTGAGCATTAAACATTGCCTCTAATGGATGGCCTGCCCATGAAACTGATGGTGGATCCTAATGCTGAACCAGTGGCACACCACACACCGGTACCAGTCCCACTACACTGGCGGGATGTGGTCAAAGTTTTGATAGACCACGATGTACAGTTGGGTGTGCTTGAACCAGTCCCCATTGGCGAACCCGTCACCTGGTGCCATAGAATGGTTGTCTGTGCAAAGAAGAATGACCAGCCACGCCGCACCGTCGATTTCCAGGCCCTCAACGCCCATGCTACACGGGAAACACATCACACGCCATCACCCTTTCATCAGGCTAGATCGGTTCCGAACGGTAAGAAGAAGACGGTCTTTGATGCGTGGAACGGTTACCACAGCATGCCCATCTGCAAAGAAGACCGGCACCTGACCACCTTCATCACACCCTGGAGGAGATACCACTATAAAACAGCCCCTCAAGGGTATATTGCGTCTGGCGATGGATATACAAGACGTTATGACGAGATCGTGTCTGACATCCCCAATAAGACCAAATGCGTTGATGCCGTCTTGCTATGGACTGACTCACTGGCAAACAGTTTCTTCCAGGCTGTTCACTGGCTTGACACCTGTGGACAGAATGGAATCACCCTGAACCCTGACAAGTTTGTGTTTGGCGAAGATATAGTGGAATTTGCTGGGTTCGAAATAACTCCCAATAGTGTCCGTCGTTGCAGGAAATACCTATGCGCGATCCTCGATTTCCCAACACCCAAGGACATCACAGATGTACGTTCTTGGTTTGGACTTGTCAATCAAGTGTCATACGCTTTTAGTATGGCTGAGAAGATGTTGCCGTTCTGGCAACTACTTAAACCTAGTACACCGTTTAAGTGGGATGAGCACCTCCAAGATGCATTTGAAGAGTCGAAAGCTGTCATTGCCAGTGAGATCGAGGAGGGTGTCCGGATATTCGACCCAGGCAAGTCCACGTGCCTCGCTACAGACTGGTCCAAGACTGGCATTGGCTTCTGGCTACTGCAGAAACACTATACCTGTACCAACATAAAACCCTTCTGTTGTCACACAGGATGGAAAATCGCACTCGTTGGCAGCAGATTCACCCACCCTGCTGAATTACGTTATGCACCAGTTGATGGTGAGGCCCTAGCAGTTGCTGATGCCCTAGACAAGGCCAGATACTTTGTTCTGGGATGTGAAGACCTCATAATCGCTGTTGACCACAAACCTCTGCTCAGGATCTTTAATGATCGAAGTCTAGAGGATATCTCTAATGCTCGACTTAGGAACTTGAAGGAGAAGACCCTGCGATACAGGTTCCGGATGGTCCATGTGCCGGGGATTAGACATCGCGCCACAGACTGCATTCACGCCACCCGACTGGGGAGCCTGTGAAACTGACCCTCACTGACGATATGGCGGCCATTGATTCCACACCCATCATCCTGACGCCTTCCAAAACCCTCCTGAGTGGCTTACGTAGATCAGCACCAGAAACCCCCGATGAGTATGTTTCCGCGTCTGCTATGTCCTCCCTCGCCTCACTCAGCCTCAAATCTGTAACATGGGACAGGGTTCGAACCGCAATAGCGAGTGACAATAACATGCAGAGCCTTGTTGACCTTATCGAATCAAGTATCCCTGAATTCCGTCATGAGCTCCCCGGACCCCTACGCGAATACTTCCAATTTCGAGATAGTCTACATATAGTTGATGGTGTCATACTCTACGAGGATCGTGTCCTTATACCACCGTCTCTCAGGGACGAGGTGTTAGCCGCTCTGCATGCTGCCCATCGAGGGGTCACCTCTATAACTGCGAGAGCCGAGTCTTCCATCTTCTGGCCTGGCATCGCCCCTGCCATTGCGGCCCTTCATGCTGGGTGCTACCTGTCGTGAAAATCAAGCTCAGACACGACTTGACCTCTGGGTAGGTTTAATATCATTTAGATCTGAAGTACATCCTGTAAGAATACATGCATGCAACAGGCATTAAAATCAGAGCATTTCATGAGCAGGAATGGTTGATTCAATATAACAATGGTTAGCGCAGCGCATTGTCAGCGCAGCATTTGGGGCGTACATACCATTCAAACTACAGGACTATGTCACAGTGAGTTCCGCTGGAGTGTCCGCGCGCCCCGGTTGTCCCGGGTCTTATAGACGCCCCTTCCGTAGCGAGCACCCCTGGGTTCACCTTGGTATAATTTCACTACATTCTCCCCGCCGTTAGAACTATACTGCCGCTCGGCAGGTTGAAAGCAAGCATCAGCAATAAACGAATGGGTCACGTCAATCCACGTCAGTCGGTCCACCCATAGCGGTCGGGGCGGCGAACCTCCCTGCCAGTTCGTGTTCGGAATCTACCGGGCACGGCGTCCCCAAGCCCGGAGTCCCCCGCGTCGGAATAGCCGCCGGAGGTTGGAGTCGGAGGGGGCGCCCCTGCACCTTTGGGCACGGGAGTGGGGGACGACGGGAGTAACAGTGGTAGTTCCATAGGGGAAGCTTCGATAGAGTCCATAGACTCGTAGACGGGTTCGTCGATATCCCTGTCGTCGTCCCCATGGTGGCAGTACATAGGAGAGCCCGGATCGAGTTTAGAGCGGCATGTAGTGACCACGCCCATTTATCGAGGCCTCGGCCGAGGGTCCGAAGGCTTAGCATGACGGCCCGCCATATAATCCCATTAAAGCGTTCGATCTGTCCATTCGCTTGGGGCCGGTACGGGGTGGTGTAGCTCGAAGCGACATTATGCTGGAGCAAGTAGCCCCTCACCTCCTGGGACAGGAACACCGCACCCCGATCGGTATGCACGTAAGCCGGATACCCGAACATAGAGAACAAATTCTGCAGGCACCGAATAACCGTGGCAGCCGACATATCCCCGCACGTGTAAGCAAAGGGGAATCGGGAATACTCATCGACGATAGTGAGCAGATAGCGAGAGTTGCTCGACATTGGCAGCGGCCCTTTGAAGTCCATCGCCAAGCGCTCCCACGGTCTAGTAGCCCTAATGAGTGACCCCATAGGGGGGTTATAAAAACGCGGTTTGAGTTCCGCACAGATCGCGCAATCACGGCAGATGCGGCGGATGTCCTCAATTGAGTACGGCAGATTGCCCGCGCGCACAAAATGCGCGAGGCGCGTTACCCCGGGATGACACATAGTGCTGTGCAAAGTGCGCAGCCCCTCCAAAGTTACAACCCCCGCGCAAGTGGCCGGCCTCGATAAGGCGTCAGCGACCAGGTTATCCTTCCCTGGGCGGTATTTGATGGTGTAGCAGAAGTCGGCGAGTTCGATACGCCAACGGGTGATTTTCTCATTCTTAATGCGCTGAGCATGTAAGGTGTCGTACATAAACGCAACACTCTGTTGGTCCGTGATGATTTGGAAACTCCGCCCAAGCAGATACGGCCGCCATCGCCGAATTGATTCGACGATCGCGTACGCTTCCTTTTCGACAGACGAATGCCTCCGCTCGGCGGAGGTGAGAGTCCGCGAGAAGAAAGCCACAGGGCGGCCTCCTTGGGAGAGAGTCGCCGCTATCGCATGATCCGAGGCATCACTCTCCAAAATGAAAGAGGCACTCTCGTCAATCGTCGCGACAGCGGCGCCAGCGATGTCGACTTTAAGGCCCTCGAAGGCCGCCAGGGCGGCCGGGCCCATGGGGAAAGTGTCGCAGGCCACGAGGGGGCGGAGCTTCACGGAGAAATTTTGCACCCACTTTGAGTAGTGGGCGAACAGCCCTAGAGCGCGTTTCAGTGAAGCCCGATCGCTAGGCGGAGCCATATCGAGCAAAGGGCGCAGACGCTCCTTATCCGGAGAGACGGAGCCATGGGTCACGGTGTACCCCAAAAGGTCTACCGTGCGTTGAGAGTATTGACACTTCGCCGCATTCATGGTTAGGCGATATTTCCGCGCGACCTCGAGGAAGCGTTTCAGATTAGTGTCGTGATGCTCCTGGTCATACCCACAAACCGTAAGATTGTCCAGATAGACAAAGACATCGGTCAAATTCTCCTTCGCAACGAGGTCATCCATAGCTCTCTGAAAACAAGAGACACTGTTCGTTACCCCAAAGGGAAGTCTCGTGAACTGGTACAACCGCTGACCCGATTCAAAGGCTGTAAAGACGCGATCAGCCCTAGAGATGGGGACTTGATGATACGCACTACGCAGATCGAGAGTGCTATAAACGGAATACAGGGCCACCTGGCGTACCAGGGCGTCCATCCCCGGTAAGGGGTAGGCATCCAGCTGTGTAAAACGATTAATCGTCTGCGAATAGTCGATTACCATACGCCGGCGGTGGGCCTCACTCCGCACCACTAAGACTTGGGCCCGCCATGGTGACCTACTGTGTTCTATGATACCATCCTTTAAGAGCAGGGCCATTTCTTCCGCAATGAATTGCGCGTCCGCGCGAGAGTAGCGCCGCGATTTGACGGCTACAGGGGTACAATCAGTGGTCAGGTTGGGGAACAGTGAGAGTGGCTCCATGTCCATTTGAGCGAGGGCGCACACAGCGAGCGTGTCCGGCCCTCCGAAGTCTATTTCCAAACGTCCATGCCGCTTAAGGAAATCAAGTCCTAACAGAACGTCAGCGCATAAGGCCGGTAATACCATGAGATACACGTCCGGGAACGTGCGTCCCTTTATCACAAGTTTCAATCGACACGCCCCTTTTGTGCTCAACCGAAGTCCCTGAGAGGCCATGAAGATCCGGTGGGTTGTCCCGAGAACCGGCCACCCATGTTGATGCACGAGTCGCTGATCGATAAAACTATCCATGGACCCCGTGTCAATCAAAGCTTGCGCAAAAACGCCCGCGACCGTGAGCGGAATGATGGCCTGCGCTAGGCCGGCAGACCCGGCAGGTATAGTACCAGCCGGGCGAGAAGATCGCGCCTCGCGGGTGGATCCCACGCCGGCTGCAATCCTTCGGGCAGCGTCGGCAGGTTGGGCCTCAGCAGGAGCATTGAAGTCAGTTGGCTCATCAGCAGTTTCATTCGCCAGAGTGGGTGTGTGTTGGTCGTAAGAGCAGCCGCCAAATGGCGCTCGAGCCACGTGAGAAAGATCTCTGCCTTCAGCAGATCCATATGCCAAAGTGGGTACATGTAATTCGTAAGAGCCGCCGCCAGATGGCGCTCGCGTCACGTGAGAAAGATCTCTGCCGTCTGCAGATTCACATGCCAAAGTGGGTGCATGTAATTCGTAAAAGCTGCCGTCAGATGGGGCTCGTGTCACGTGCTGTGTTTGCCGCACTTCGAGAGGAGTTTCCAAAGCAGGAGCATGTCGCTTGTTTGAAGTAGGCGTTCGAACGCCAGTCAAGGTCGGTCGCGCTGTGACCGGTCGCGTTCGCGCCATTTGTTTCGGCGGCCCGATGTATCTCACCAAGGTCGGGCGGGTAGCCAGAGGCCCGCGAGAAGGAGAGCGGCTCTTCAAAGCTGAGTGAGGCGCCCCGTCCGGCGCTCGATCCGTTGGCTCCGCGATGAGCCCATTCAAGGTCGCGCGGGGATGCGAGCCCCGAGCGGCCTTCCTGCAGACCTTTGCAAAATGGCCCTTGGTGGAGCACAGGTGACATGTCGCCTCCCGGGCCGGGCATTCAGAGCGAGGGTGCTGCCGATTTCCACAAAAATAACATTTTGCATACCGGTCAGGCCGTGGCCGGGCAGCGGCGGCAGCAGTGAGGCCGGAAGCGGAGTCCGCTTCAGGAGCTCCCAGAGACTCGGCCGTAGTGGTGGTCGGGTCCCCCTCCATATCCTCGGCGGTAGCCCTCTCAGGTCGCGCGAGTTGCGAGGTCCCCGCCACGACTCGTGGGTGATCATATGCGGTCAATTGTTCTCGGGCATCTGTGTATACGCGTGCCAGCCGTAGTGCTTCTGTAAATGTCAGATCCGCGACCTCCAAGAGTCGGAGCCGCAAGACTCCAGAACTAATTCCGGAGATGAATGAATCTCGGAGCAAGTCGTCCTGCACTTGCTCGTGGGTCCGGACGTCCTGCACGCAGTCTGCCAACAGGTAGCGCAACTCCTGTGCGAAGCGATCGATCGATTCAGTTGGTTGCTGTCGCCGCTGAGAGAGTTGATGCCGGCCATGCACAGTGCTCCGTGTCTTTACGTAGAGGCGCTTCAGCTCGGCTAGAGCCGTAGCGTACGTCCCAAATCGAGAAATGTTCCGGAAAACAGTGTGATAGACCTTCGACTGTAACAAGGACAGCTTTATCGCAGCGGTGGGCTCTGTCTCGTGAGCAGCAAAGTAATTCTCCAGCGTGTTGAGCCAGTGAGCGAATTCCGATGCTGATCCCTCAGCTTGAGGGTCGGCTCCGAGAATCGGTACCACGATCATCTTGTGATCAGCCATTCCGGCGATCTAAATGATATTAAATGTCGTGAAAATCAAGCTCAGACACGATTTGACCTCTGGGTAGGTTTAATATCATTTAGATCTGAAGTACATCCTGTAAGAATACATGCATGCAACAGGCATTAAAATCAGAGCATTTCATGAGCAGCAATGGTTGATTCAATATAACAATGGTTAGCGCAGCGCATTGTCAGCGCAGCATTTGGGGCGTACATACCATTCAAACTACAGGACTATGTCACAGTGAGTTCCGCTGGAGTGTCCGCGCGCCCCGGTTGTCCTGGGTCTTATAGACGCCCCTTCCGTAGCGAGCACCCCTGGGTTCACCTTGGTATAATTTCACTACACTACCATTGTAATCGGATTGCGCCCTCCAATCCAAGTGCACCACCCACTCCTCTGACACCTCCAGATTATCCATTCCAATGCAAGTGTGCCGACTACTTTCACTACAAAGGATGCAACTACTTGGTAGTGGTCGACCGGTATTCTAACTGGCCGATAGTTGAGAGAGCTTCACATGGTGCAGGTGGACTCATCGCTTGCCTAAGACGTACCTTCGTCACATTTGGTATCCCTGATGAATTCGCTTCCGATGGTGGTCCTGAATTCACAGCTATCGCTACACGTCAATTCCTCAAGGACTGGGGTGTACATCATCGACTCTCCTCAGTAGCTTATCCACATAGCAACTGCCGTGCTGAAGTTGGTGTCAAGACTGTGAAGCGTCTTCTCATGGACAACACTAGCCCTAATGGAGGCCTTGATACCGATGCATTCCAACGTGCACTGCTCCAGTATAGAAACACTCCAGACAGAGACACAAAACTCTCTCCAGCGATGTGCATTTTTGGCCGCCCAATTCGAGACTTCATCCCAATACCACCTGGCAGCTACAAACCTCATAACACCTGGCGTGGGACTCTGGAGGCTCGGGAGGAAGCACTTCGCAACCGCCACATGAGAGACGCTGAGTGCTGGTCTGAACATACCAAGAGACTCTTGCCCCTTGTTGTCGGCGACTGTGTTCGCATCCAGTATCAGACCGGGCCACACCCCCTCAAATGGGACAAAACCGGCATCATCACCGAGGTTCGCCAGTTTGATCAATATGTGGTAAGAGTTGATGGTTCAGGAAGGGTTACTCTGCGCAATAGGAAATTCCTGTGAAAGTACATTCCTGTGCTAACGCCCCTACCAAGATTGACGATCGATGGTGATATTGGAGTGCAGAGACCAATGGTTCGGCAGAACATCCCACCCCCATGCATTGTGCACACCACAACCCTGGCCAGTCACAAGGAGGCTTGTGGCCCATCCATTACTAGTCCAATGCCACCGCAACATTCCACCATCAACTCTGACACCACTCCACTGCAGCCACCTGCTACGTTTCCTGTTGAATCACCCAGGGTCAACCGGAGCCCTCCTGGCCGCCCTCAGCTCTTTGATGATGCTACATCCCCATCTATGGCTAAGTCATCGCAGGTAACTCGGCATATCAGCGCAGTGCCTCCAATGTCACCTCCTCAAGTCAGTGATCCCAAACCCAATACGGTTACCACACGCCCTGCACTTGACAAACCAGCTGCTGCACCAAGACGGTCCGGCTGAAGCACGAGCAAGCCTGCCTGGCACTCTGACTATGACATGTGATCCTGGCATTGACCATTACTGACATTGTGTTTGGTTTCTGGTTCACCAGTTCTTCAATTAGCTTCATAGTTCGTTACATATATTCTTCATATTCTCAGTCTTTGTCATGCCAAAAGACACACATACTTGTTATACACTTATATTTTCCATGCCAAAGACATGGGGGGAGATAGAGGATTCTTTATCATTACTGATCATTATGTTTGTGCTTCTGTCTTTCAGACCGTGTTCATTGTTGAAGTTGCAATAAACCACCAACTGGATTAACAAAGAGAACTGGTCTTATTTACACATGGAGAGAACGTTGAATGATGCCACTGTAGGAGCTATGCTCCAACGTAAATCGGAAGAATGGACGCAACAAAAAGCTGGAATTTGTCCGAGTTTCTTTATTGTGTCAAATGAACTCGGGTACTCTGAAAAGTCCGTTTATCGGGCAGCAATATATATACACATTATCCCGGAGCGTTTGCCCGGGAAAGGCGAGAGGGGGCGTGCCCGGGCGTCCTGGACGAGGCCTGGCAAGTCGAGAGTGGGCATGCCCGGGCGTGTCTGGGCATGCCCGGGCATCCCGGACGAGGCCTGGCCAGTCGAGAGCGGGCATGCCCGGGCGTGTCTGGACATGCCCGGGCGTCCCGGATGAGGCCTGGCAAGTCGAGAGCGGCATGCCCGGCGTCCTGGACGAGCCCAGCATGGTGATCGCTCCGCGTCCTCGGTAGGTGCAAGGCGATTGTGTATACCCAGCGGTAGCCGCTACACACATCCCCCCAGAATCGACTTGCACCGGCAGGGTCAATTTAAGGGGGGTCCTGATGACCCGGCCGAAGCGACCCCTGGTGGGTCGTGGGGGGGGGGGGGGTCCGGTGTGGTGGTGGGCGGTCGAGTGGGGGGCACCGTGGACGGGGGGCGGCCTCACCGCGGCGGAAGGGCCAACCATGGCGGTTGGTCGATGTCCACGTGCGCCGGCTTGAGGCGGTCCACCGCAATCCGATCTGACCTGCTGCCGATGTCGATGACGAACGACTTGTCGTCCCGTCGCAGGACCAGGAAGGGCCCGTCGTACAGCAGCCGGAGTGGCCCCCGATGTGCGTCATGACGCACAAAAACGTACTCCGCTGTGCGAAGCGCTGGGGGGACGTAGGACTGGGGGTCACCGTGGTGGGACGTCGGCACGGGGGCAAACCGTCGGGCGGTCTCCTGGAGGTCCGAGCGCTGGTGAGCTGCGGACCAGGGATTGGTAGCATCGGGCACGAATTCGCCCGGGACGCGTAGCGCCTGGCCGTAGACAAGCTCGGTGGTGGACGCCCGGAGGTCCTCCTTGGGGGCCGTGCGGAGGCCCGAAAGGACCCACGGCAGCCGGTCGGCCCAACCGCCGTCCTGAAGGCCGGCCATGAGCGCGGCCTTCATGGAGCGGTGGAATCGCTTGCACAACCCGTTGGTTTGGGGGTGGTAGGCCGTAGTACGGTGGAGCCTGACCCCCAGGTTGCGGGCGACCGCGCCCCACAGCTCGGAGATGAACTGCGGTCCGCGGTCCGACGAGATGTCCGCCGGTGCGCCGAAGCGGGTGACCCAGGTGGCGATGAAAGCCTGCGCCACGTCGGCGGTGGTGGTGGAGACGAGGGGAACGGCCTCCGGCCACCTGGTGGTCCTGTCCACCATGGTGAGCAGGTGTGTGAAACCCCGTGATGGGGGGAGGGGGCCCACCAGGTCCACGTTGACGTGGTCGAAATGTCGTTCGGGCACGGTGAAAGGTGCCAGCGGGGCCTGGGTGTGTCGGTGGACCTTGGCCTGTTGGCAGGCTGTGCAGGTGCTGGTCCAATCGCGGACGTCCCGTCGAAAGCCGTGCCAGACGAATCACGCCGACACCAGCTTCTGGGAAGCTTTCCGGCCCGGGTGGGAAAGGCCGTGGAGGGAGGCGAAGATGCGGCGTTGCCAGGTGACGGGCACGATGGGGCGAGGCTGGCCTTGGGAGACGTCGCAGAGCAGGACAGTGTCCGCGAAGGGGATGTCGGCCAGGCGGAGGTCCGTGTCCGCCGCCCGGAGGGCTTGCACTGTGGTGTCGGTGGTTTGGTCCGCCGCCATAAGCGCGAAGTCCACGCCGAGGTGGACCGCGTTCGCGCTGGCCCGAGAAAGACAGTCGGCCATGGCGTTGTCTTTGCCGGCGACGTGCCGGATGTCCGTGGTAAACCCCGACACGGCGGAGAGGTGGCGCTGTTGGCGGGCCGACCACGGCTCCGTGACCTTGGCCATTGCGTAAACCAATGGCTTGTGGTCGACGAACGCCGTGAAGGGTCGGCCCTCCAGGAGGTGGCGGAAATGGCGAATGGCCAGGTGTAGACCGAGGACCTCACGGTCAAACGTGCTATATTTGAGCTCGTTCGGCCGGAGTTGCCGGCTGAAAAAAGCGAGTGGCTGCCAAACCCCGTTCACCCATTTCTCATGCACGGCGCCCACCGCGTAGTAGGAGGCATCCGTGGTAAGGGCGATGGGAGCGTTGAGCACCGGGTGAGCGAGCAGTGTTGCGTCGGCGAGGGCCCGCTTTGAGCTTTTAAAGGCCGCGTCCATTGCTGCGGACCAGACGACGTCGTGCTTGGCCGGCTTGCCCCGGAGGGCTTCGTAGAGGGGCCGCATGAGTTGAGCAGCGCGGGGCACGAAGCGGTGATAGAAATTCACCATTCCCAGGAATTCCTGCAGGGCCTTTATGGAGTGGGGACGCGGAAACGTGGTGATGGCCTCGACCTTGGTTGGCAGCGGCACGGCCCCATTCTTGGTGATGTGGTGGCCCAAAAAATCAACGGCCGTCGTGCTGAAGTGGCATTTGGCCGGATTGACGATGAGGCCGTGCTCGCTGAGGCGCCTGAACAGTGATAGGAGGTGGAGGAGGTGCTCGGCCCGGGACGTGCTGGCGACGAGGATGTCGTCCAGGTAAACGAAGAGGAACGGCAGGTCGCGCAGCACGCCATCCATCAAGCGCTGGAACGCCTGAGCCGCATTCTTGAGGCCAAATGGCATTCGCAGGAATTCGAATAAGCTGAACGGCGTGATGACGGCCGTTTTTGGGACGTCGGCCGCCCTGACAGGTACCTGGTGGTATCCCCGTATTAAATCGATCTTTGAAAAAAATGACCCGTCCTGCCAAACGGGCGGAGAAGTCTTGGATGTGCGGGATCGGATACCTGTCGGGGGTGGTAGCGTCGTTAAGGCGGTGGGAGTCGCCACATGGGCGCCAGCCGCCCCCTCGTTTTGGGACGATGTGTAGTGGCAAAGCCCACGCGCTGTCGGAGCGCCGCACGATGCCGAGGTGTTCCAAAGCGTCGAACTCGGCTTTGGCCACGGCGAGCTCGGCTGGGTCGAGGCGGCAGGCTCTGGCGTAGACCGGCGGGCCCCTGGTTGGTATGTGGTGCTCGATCCCATGTCGTACTGCGACGGCCGAAAACGTCGGCCGCGTGAGGGCCGGGAACTCCGTGAGCAGGCGAGCAAACTCGTTCGCCGCCGGGAGGGCGCATGCCAGCTCGGTCAGAGCGGAGCTGCTCAATGTGCATGCCAGGGAGCTGAAGGTCTCGGCGTTGATGAGGCGACGCCGTTGGACGTCCACCAGCAGTCCGTGTGCGCAGAGGAAGTCGGCGCCTAGCAGAGGCATGGGCACGCTTGCGGTTACAAAAGTCCAATTAAAGCGTTGGCCGCCAAAGCAGAGGGTGACGTTGCGCGGGCCGAAGGTGCGGATGGCCGATCCGTTGGCCGCAGCCAAGGAGGGGCCGCAAACCGCGGACTGCCTGTCCTGATTGGAGGCGGGTATGACGCTCAGTTGGACACCGGTGTCACACAGGAAGCGCCGTCCGGACGCTTTGTCCGTGATGAAAAGTAAGTTGCCCGTGTGGCTGGCGCTCATGGCTGGTAATGAACGCCGGCCCGGCCGTTTCCCGGCTTGCCGAAGGTGCACAGGGGTCGGCATGTCCGGGCCTTCTGTCCGAACCTGGCATGATAATAACACCACGCCTGGTCAGGTGGAGGCCCCCGGTCGTCGTGCTGGAGGTGGTCGGCGCGGCGTAGCGGCCGCCAATTGCGTAGGCAGTTCGGTCGTCGACCGTGCCGGGTGCTCGGGCGCCATTCGGCGTTGCTTTGGGCGGCGGTGGGCTCCAGGTCGCTGCTCCAATGCGTTGGCCTGCCGCGGAGATCTTGTCGGCTTCCCTGGCGAGGGCGCGGGGATCCGTGATCGTCGTGCTTGCCAGGGCGAGGCGTACCGGGCTAGGCAGCTGACGGAGGAACAGCTCCTGGAACAGGAATGCCGGAGAGTGCTCGCCGAGCAGCGAAAGCATGTAGTCCATTCGCTCGGACGGGCGCGTGTCGCCGAGCTCGGGCAGGTCGAGCAGGCGCCGTGCGCGTTCCGCTGATAGGGCGAAAGCATCGAGGAGGAGCTTTTTAATCGCGTCTTATTTGTCAGCGGCTGGCGGGCTCTCGAGGAGGCTCAGGGTGCGGGCTGCGGTGGCTGAGCCGAGTGCTGCTACCACATGGTGGAAGCGGGTGTCGTCGGCCGTGATGCCTCGCAGGGCGAACAGGGAGTCCGCCTGGGCGAACCAAACCGCCGCGTGAGCCTCCCAGAAGGTAGGCAGATTGAGGGCAACTGCCGTGTCCGTGTCGGGTCACCAATGTAGGAGCTATGCTCCAACGTAAATCGGAAGAATGGACGCGACAAAAAGCTGGAATTAGTCCGTGTTTCTTTATTGTGTCAAATCAACTTGGGTACTCTGAAAAGCCCGTTTATCGGGCAGCAATATATATACACATTATCCCGGAGCGTTTGCCTGGGAAAGGCGAGAGGGGGCGTGCCCGGGCGTCCTGGACGAGGCCTGGCAAGTCGAGAGCGGGCATGCCCGGGCGTCCCGGACGAGGCCTGGCAAGTCGAGAGTGGGCATGCCCGGGCGTCCTGGACGAGCCCGGCATGGTGATCGCTCCGCGTCCTCGGTAGGTGCAAGGCGATTGTGTATACCCAGCGGTAGCCGCTGCACCACCACTCTGTATCTGTCACTGGTCTGCAAACAATATCACAACAAATAATTTAGCAATGAAAACGAGAAATGGGAGGAGGGAGGGATGTTTGCACCCCCGATCAACCAAAAGGGTGATTCATCAAAGTGTGTGTTACTGTTATTGGAGCACCGACATCAACCAAAACCAACCAAAAGGGTGATTCATCAAAGTGTGTGTTACTGTTATTGGAGCACCGACATCAACCAAAATCAACCAAAAGGGTGATTCATCAAAGTGTGTGTTACTGTTATTGGAGCATCGACATCAACCAAAATCAACCAAAAGCGTGATTCATCAAAGTGTGTGTTGCTGTTATTGGAGCACCGACATCAACCAAAATCAACCAAAAGGGTGATTCATCAAAGTGTGTGTTACTGTTATTGGAGCACCAACACAGCGGAACACCCTCGCTCTCAGCAAAGATACAAACCAGCACTGAGTCTGCACCGATGACTCGACAACTAAATACAAGTCAACAAAACCAAATGTCCACAATCGTCAGAAGGTGCTCAACCCTCAAGTGACGTTCCATCACCATTGGTGGTTAACTGAATTTCAAGATTCCGAATCAATCTTCTCGCCAAGTCTTCAAGACACCTTGAGGAAGGTGCATCGGCCAGCTTGCCATGTCGGACCTCCTTTTTCCCTCCTCGTTTACATTCGGATTTAATATTTTTGTAAATAAAACTTTTAAACTGGAAGTAACGAGGATGGGATGAGATAACGATCGAAAGGGATCCGATAGACGTAGAAGTAACATGGAATAGAAAAGAGAAGAAGAAAAAGTCGTGAAATGGAGAGGAAGAAGAGTCGGCGTGAATCAAGCGTGGATCTGGGTCACTGGACAATGGACATGCCATTTGGGGTTTTAAACATCTTCGTGAGTAGAGGAAGAGTTGTGGAGATTTCGGGTTTTAAACATCTTCGTGAGTAGAGGAAGACTCGTGGATATTTCGTGTTTTAAACATCTTCATGAGTAGAGGAAGAGTTGTGGAGATTTTGGGTTTTGAACATCTTCGTGAGTCGAGGAAGAGCTGTGGAGATTTGGGGTTTTAAACATCTTCATGAGTAGAGGAAGAGTTGTGGAGATTTGGGGTTTTGAACATCTTCGTGAGTCGAGGAAGAGCTATGGATATTTCGTGTTTTAAACATCTTCGTGAGTCGAGGAAGAGTTGTGGATATTTCGTGTTTTAAACATCTTCATGAGTAGAGGAAGAGTTGTGGAGATTTTGGGTTTTAATCATCTTCATGAGTAGAGGAAGACTTGTGGATATTTCGTGTTTTAAACATCTTCGTGAGTCGAGGAAGTGTTGTGGATATTTCGTGTTTTAAACATCTTCGTGAGTCGAGGAAGTGTTGTGGATATTTCGTGTTTTAAACATCTTCGTGAGTCGAGGAAGAGTTGTGGAGATTTTGGGTTTTCATCATCTTCATGAGTAGAGGAAGAGATGTGGAGATTTGGGGTTTTGAACATCTTCGTGAGTCGAGGAAGAGCTGTGGAGATTTCGGGGTTCAAACATCTTCGTGAGAAGAGGAAGAGTTGTGGAGATTTGGGGTTTTGAACATCTTTGTGTGTAGAGGAAGAGTTGTGGAGATTTGGGGTTTTAAACATCCTCGTGAGTCGAGGAAGAGTTGTGGAGATTTGGGGTTTTAAACATCCTCGTGAGTCGAGGAAGAGTTGTGGAGATTTGGGGTTTTAAACATTCTCGTGAGAAGAGGAAGAGTTGTGGAGATTTGGGGTTTTAAACATCCTCGTGAGAAGAGGAAGAGTTGTGGAGATTTGGGGTTTTTAACATCTTTGCGTGTAGAGGAAGAGTTGTGGAGATTTGGGGTTTTAAACATCTTCGTGAGAAGAGGAAGAGTTGTGGAGATTTGGAGTTTTAAACATCTTCGTGAGAAGAGGAAGAGTTGTGGAGATTTTGGATTTTAAACATCTTTGTGAGGAGCATTGTTGCTCATGGTATAGGCGGTGTTGTGCACACAGTGGGCTTTTCAATGTTTCCATGGATAACCTTCATATATGATAGATATATCATACTAAAATAGGCAATTTCGTGTGTCTATCTATCTGTCTGTCTGTTTGTCGATTTTTGTCCGCGATACATTTGGTTGTTCCTCATCCAATCTCAACCAAAATTATACATGATGGAGTTTGTAGCTACTTAATATGTCCCCCTCCCCCCCTCCCACCCTGCCCCCCCCCTCGTCCCCGATTGGGTGTTGAGGTCCATATCGTGTTGGGATAGATTTATTGTGGTGTTTTTTTCCAGGTCTAAACAAATCACAAATGGTCAAACACTTGAAATATTTCCTTCAATCCTGACAAATCTTTCTCTCTCTGTGTGAAAGTACCGTCTGGCAACCTCTCCCCCCTCACGTTTTGAATTTTGGGAATTGCCGATGCTTCTTCCTCTTTCCTGTGTAAATACGCTCATTTAATTTCCAAATAAACATCACTTTCCTCGTGTTCAAACTATCTTATGATACAAATGCTCTTCTTTGAAACCTGTAATACAGGTGATTCAGTCCTACTTCCCAGTGTGATGAACATGAACTGAATTCCCACGGACATGTTCCAGAGGAATGTTGTTGTTCCATTCGATTTTATGTAAAGTGGTTTCTTATTTATCACCTGAAAGTTATTGATGTCCGGAATCTGTCTGCATATCAGCACACCTGTGGCATGGATTACCTGTGAGCACAAGTACTCCTCCATACACATCCCCTGTGCTTGTGTTTGAGGCCTTCTCACCATTGAATGTCTTCATCCTAAAATTGTGGAACAGGCCCAGATTTTACATAAATATCGAGACTTTTAAATATTTTATCTGTGGCCAAATCAACGTTCACATCAACATGTTGTACAATTTACAGTATTGTCTTCGGACATGCAATTTTGTTTTTTGGGGGGAGGGAGGGGGGGGGGGGGGTCACAGGGTGTGCGTTGGTGTGTGGTGAAAGTTTAAAGTTCTGTAACTGATTTAAGCAGAAGATAAGGCCTCAAGTATGGAGGTACTTCACATGTTGGCACTTTGTCAGATCAAGGTACGCAGAGTGGACTAAACATCAGGAAGAGTGGTATGTTTCCCTCCTCTCTGAAGGTTCACCCACCATGTACGCTCAAGTTGGCTGTGAGAAGGATGCCTGTGATGTGCAGCCGGAATCGGAACAGCCGACAGTGCTGGTGTGTGGAATGAAGGTTGAAGAGCTGGAAGGATTTCCTGAGATTCTGCAGATAAAAATCGAGGATGTGAACTCCTTTGGTCTGGAGGAGGAGGAGGAGCAATGTGACAAGCCGAATGGTGAGTTGTGTGATTGACATCACTTCCAATGAGGTCTGTGTTTGTTTCATGTGCTTTTTTTTGTGTTATTGAAAAAGGCTCCTGAAACACCTCGAGCAGAAAGGAAGAGAATAAAATGGAAAGTTCCCCCAAATATTCCTGCAGGTCACACAAGATCTGCCAGCAGCCCTCTTCTGGTGAAACTGCCAAAATCAACACTCTCTGCTCACCTTCACTCTTTCATTCCTCTTTTCTCCTGCCTCTGCAACAAACGCCATCACTCTGTTCAATCCCTCTCCTCTCGCCAGGTCTTTAAAACAGCTGTTCGCCACCATCTCTTTATCTTCCCCCATCCAAAACCTTGATCTTTTCTGCCCCCATCAAAACACCCCAAATTCGCAATGATGGGGTCACTTGGGGTGGAAAAGATCATGGTTGGATAGAGAGCATGATCTGAGATTGTGATGAACAGCTGTCTTGAAGACTTAGAGGGAAGAATGAGATTGAAGAGAATGTGGAACTTGTTTCCACAAGTGGTTAAAAAAGGGGAACGAAAGGGTGAAGGTGAACAGGTTTCCTGTATTTTGGGAATTTCACCAGTGGGGTGTTGCTGTGGGACGTGTTCCCTGCAGAACTGCAGAAACCTGGGGGGAGGAGGGGAGAGAGGGTGATGGGGTGGGGGAGGGGGGGGGCACAACGCATGGAAAGAGCAGACCAGAAAGGAGACAGGATAAGAAATTCACACCACTCACCTGTCTGTGTCATGAATGTGATAGGCCCATACAGGGGCGTTGATCGCTATTGAAAAGTTGGGGAGACATTTTCTGGGAAAATTGTTTTGAAGTGGCTGTGAAGAAGATGATGTTTTTTTTGTCATTTTCATGAATTTGATATAATCTAATACATAGTGGCCAATTTGAAATACAACATGCATTTTAAGGCCATTTTCCCTGCTAGAGCGGGGGTTAGCCTTGCGGTCCCCATGACGATCTTCTCCATTTTGCCCTATTTTCTGCATCTCTCCTTGTTAACCCCCTTGCCCGCATTTCTTCTTCCACCATCTTTAGCCAAGTCTTTTTCGGTCTTCCCCGTCCTCTGCTTCCTTCTACATTCATTTCCATCACTCTTCTCAACCAGTCACTTTCATCCTTCCTCAACACATGACCAAACCATCTCAACCTGTTCCTCTTCACAGCATCAATCACAGGCTCTATTCCCATCATCTTTTGCAATTCATCATTTGTCTTCCTCTCTCTCAACGATACTCCACACATCCACCGAACCATTCGCATTTCCACCCTTTCCAACCTTCGTTGCTGCTCTACGTTCATTACCCATGTCTCGCTCCCATAAATCATAACACTTCTCACACATCATGCAGCATACACCTTTCCCTTCAGCTTCAACCACACTCCCCTCATCATCAGCACGCCACCCAGTTCCCGAAACTTCTTCCATGCACATCTCACTCGAGCAACCGTTGCCGAGTCTGATCCACCTTCTCCATTCAGCATGTCTCCGAGGGAGCAAAATGTTTTCACACCTTCCAGCTTCATGCCGTCTCCAAGATCCAACTCAACATTTCCTCCATCTGCAGCTCCCTCTGTGCACACCTTACATTTGAATGTAGCTGCCACACTGGTTAATGACCCTCTCAGACCACTACATTTTTGATGAACCCACTCAGCGCACATTGTACATTGAATGGAGTTCACTCCGACACCCTTCCTACACACAGCACAGGGCCACTTCCCAGTTCTTTCCACCTCACCACATGCTTTACCACTTGCCATCACCTTCGTCTTTCCGATATTCACCTTCAGACCTTTTGTCTCCATACATTCCTTCCACGTGTTCATCTTTTCCTTCAGTCCATCCATACTTTCCGCAATCAACACCAGATCATCTGCATACAACAACTCCCACGGTAAACCCTCCTTTACGTTCTGAGCCAGCACGTCCATCACAGCTACAAATAGTAGTGGACTTAGTACCGACCCCTGATGCATTCCCACCTTCACCTGAAACTCACCACTGTTCCCGTCCTTCGTCCTTACAGCTGTGCGCGCTCTTTTGTACATTGCCATCACTACTCTGATCAACCATTCCTCCACTCCTAACTTCCTCAATGCCCATGTCAATACTTTGCGTGGTACCCTATCGAATGCTTTCTCCAGATCAACAAACCCAAGAAACAACTTCTTCCTCTTCTCCATGTACTTCTCCTGCAACTGCCTCACAATGAAAAGCGCGTCTGTCGTTCCTCTTCCTGGCATGAATCCAAACTGCATTTCGTCAATCTTCACTTTCTTCCTTATCATCCTCTCCAACACCCTTTCCAATACCTTCATTCCATGCTCCAATAACTTTATCGCTCGGTACGAGCCCACACTCCAGAGGGTCACCTTTCCCCTTGTATAGAGGGATGAGGGTACTCAGTTCCCAAACCACTGGAATGCAGCCTTCTTTCACCACCAGATTACAGATCTCTGTCATTCTCTTCACACCCCAACTTCCTGCTGCCTTCAACATATCTCCCACAACTCCCGTCGGCCCTCCCGCTTTTCTACCCTTCATTGCTTTTATCGCTTCCTCAACTTCCTTCTCAGTTATCTTCTCTGCCGGTCCGAAAACAGGGTTACTCTCTATGTTGCCATCCCATTCATTCTCTGTATTCAACAGCATTTCCATATATCTTTTCCATCTTCCTTTAATTCCATCTGGGTCGACAACGATTTGTCCCACTTCATCCTTCAAGCACCTCACCCCCATCACATCACACCTCTCTTTCGCTATCTGCTTTGCAATCCTGAATACTGATTTCTGACCCTCTTCCGAATCCAAGCGTTCTCCGAACATTTTCCTACATGCCTCCTGCGCCTTTGCTACCTTTTTCTTTGCAGCCTTCCTGCCTGCCTTATAACTTTCATGCTCTGCTGGTTCTGCTCCCGTACCCTTCGCCTTCTGCCACTCCTTGAACTTCTTCCTCTTCTCGTCAAACCTCTTTCCAACTTCATCATCCCACCACCATGTTTCCGAGTGCCTCGGTGGTCCTTTTGTCCATCCACATACCTCACCAACGGCTCCCAACAGACAAGCTTTCATTGACATCCAACCACTTTCAAGCTCAACCACATCATCCTCGACCCTACTCAGCCTCTCTTTTAAAGCCTCTCTTACTGTCACCTCTTTCAACCTCCACACCTTCATTCTCGGTTGGTACTTCACCCGCCGAGCTCTCCTCGCACCTTTCACCCTTACGTCGCAGACAAGCAAGTGGTGCTGTGAAACAGCCTCCTCCCCCGGGATAACCTTTGTGTCCCGGAGGTGCCCCCTACCTCGCCTACGCACCATCAGGTAGTCAACGGTTATCGTCGACCCACCTGACGTGTATGTAACAAGCTTATTATCCTCTTTCTGGAACTGAGTATTACAAATCAACAAATCAGCTCCATCAGCAAACTCCAAAATCCTTTCACCTTCTCCATTTCTCACACCATATCCGTAACCCCCATGAACTCAGTCAAAACCATCCATACTCCTTCCCACATGTCCATTTAGGTCTACTACCACAACAACTTCCTCATCTTTCACGTTTTCCATCAGCTTCTCTATCACACACCAGAACTTGGCCTTTTCTTCATCGCTTCGACCAACCTGCGGAGCATATCCCGAGATGACGTTCACCAAGAGCTTTCCAATCATCATTTTCACCATCATCAACCTATCACTCACTCTAGTCACACTCACCACACTGTCTGCAAACTCCTCAGAAAACAGGACACCAACACCATTCACGCCCTCCGGGCACCCTTGCCACAAAAACTTGTATTTCTGTCCCCGCCTACCCTTCACCATTCTCACACCACTTCTCTTCCATCTCGTCTCTTGCACACAACATATATCCACTCTTCTTCTGACCAATACTTCCACCACTTCTCCTGATCTCCCTGTCATTGTCCCTACATTCCATGTCCCAAACCTCAGAAACCGATCTCCACTTCGGGCTGTACCCTGCCCATATGTAGTTGTAATTGTCATGGTTCCCTTTTTGAGGCAATGTTTTTATGGCCGGATGCCCTTCCTGACGCCAACCCTCTTAGTCGTCTCTTACGACACGCAGGGATACGGTGTACCTATTCTTATCCAGGGTACACACTGGGATCCAGGGTACATTGAAATGTGATATAAAATTTAAAATTGAATTGACGATATATCACGAAGTTAGAAGACTTCCTATGAGGGAATGACACACAATTCCTCGAAAAAGAAAATCGACCAAGATACAACCTATGAAGGTACCTGCCAATCCATCACCTGTGGAGGATTTCACATCACATAACACTGTGTGTACCCTGGTCCAAGTGTGTACCCTGGATAAGAATAGGTACGCCGTATCCCTGCGTGTCGTAAGAGGCGACTAAGAGGGTTGGCGTCATCAAGGGCATCCGGCCATAAAAAAAAAACATTGCCTCAAAAAGAGAACCATGACAATTACAACTACATATGGGCAGGGTACAGCCCGAAGTGGAGATCGGTTTCTGAGGTTTAGGACATGGAATCCAGGGACAATGACAGGGAGATCAGCAGAAGTGGTGGAAGTATTGGTCAGAAGAAGGGTAGACGTGTTGTGTGCAAGAGACAAGATGGAAGGGAAGTGGTGTGAGAATGGTGAAGGGTAGGCAGGGACAGAAATACAAGTTTGTGTGGCAAGGGTGCCTGGAGGGCGTGAATGGTGTTGGTGTCCTGTTTTCTGAGAAGTTTGTAGACAGTGTGGTGAGTGTGACTAGAGTGAGTGGTAGGTTGATGATGGTGAATATGATGATTGGAAAGCTCTTGGTGAACGTCATCTCGGGATATGCTCCGCAGGTTGGTCGAAGCGATGAAGAGAAGGACACGTTCTGGTGTGCGATAGAGAAGCTGATGGAAAACGTGAAAGATGAGGAAGTTGTTGTGGTAGGAGGAGACCTAAATGGACATGTGGGAAGGAGTATGGATGGTTTTGACGGAGTTCATGGGGGTTACGGATATGGTGTGAGAAATGGAGAAGGTGAAAGGATTTTGGAGTTTGCTGATGGAGCTGATTTGTTGATTTGTAATACTCAGTTCCAGAAAGAGGATAATAAGCTTGTTACATACACGTCAGGTGGGTCGACGACAACCGTTGACTACCTGATGGTGCGTAGGCGAGATAGGGGGAACCTCCGGGACACAAAGGTGATCCCGGGGGAGGAGGCTGTTTCACAGCACCACTTGGTTGTCTGCGTTGTAAGGGTGAAAGGTGCGAGGAGAGCTCGGCGGGTGAAGTACCAACCGAGAATGAAGGTGTGGAGGTTGAAAGAGGTGACAGTGAGGGAGGCATTAAAAGAGAGGCTGAGTGGGGTCGAGGATGATGTGGTTGAGCTTGAAAGTGGTTGGATGTCAATGAAAGCTAGTCTGTTGGGAGCCGTTGGTGAGGTATGTGGATGGACAAAAGGACCACCGAGGCGCTCGGAAACATGGTGGTCAGATGATGAAGTTGGAAAGAGGATTGACGAGAAGAGGAAGAAGTTCAAGGAGTGGCAGAAGGCGAAGGGTACGGGAGCAGAAACAGCAGAGCCTGAAAGTTATAAGGCAGCCAGGAAGGCTGCAAAGAAAGAGGTAGCAAAGGCGCAGGAGGCATGGAGGAAAATGTTCGGAGAATGCTTGGATTCGGAAGAGGGTCAGAAAGTAGTATTCAGGATTGCAAAGCAGATAGCGAAAGAGAGGTGTGATGTGATGGGGGTGAGTTGCTTGAAGGATGAAGTGGGACAAATCGTTGTCGACCCAGATGGAATTAAAGGAAGATGGAAAAGATATATGGAAATGCTGTTGAATACAGAGAATGAATGGGATGGCAACATAGAGAGTAACCCAGTTTTAGGACCGGCAGAGAAGATAACTGAGAAGGAAGTTGAGGAAGCGATAAAAGCAATGAAGGGTAGAAAAGCGGGAGGGCCGACGGGAGTTGTGGGAGATATGTTGAAGGCAGCAGGAAGTTGGGGTGTGAAGAGAATGACAGAGATCTGTAATCTGGTGGTGAAAGAAGGCCGCATTCCAGTGGTTTGGGAACTGAGTACCCTCGTCCCTATATACAAGGGGAAAGGTGACGCTCTGGAGTGTGGCTCGTACCGAGCGATAAAGTTATTGGAGCATGGAATGAAGGTATTGGAAAGGGTGTTGGAGAGGAGGATAAGGAAGAAAGTGAAGATCGACGAAATGCAGTTTGGATTCATGCCAGGAGGAGGAACGACAGACACGCTTTTCATTGTGAGGCAGTTGCAGGAGAAGTACATGGAGAAGAGGAAGAAGTTGTTTCTTGAGTTTGTTGATCTGGAGAAAGTTCGATTGGGTTCCACGCAAAGTATTGACATGGGCATTGAGGAAGTTAGGAGTGGAGGAATGGTTGATCAGAGTAGTGATGGCAATGTAGAAAAGAGCGTGCACAGCTGTAAGGACGAAGGACGGGAACAGTGGTGAGTTTGAGGTGAAGGTGGGAGTGCATCAGGGGTAGGTACTATGTCCACTACTATTTGTAGCTGTGATGGAGATGCTGGCTCAGAACGTAAAGGAGGGTTTACCGTGGGAGTTGTTGTATGCAGATGATCTGGTGTTGATTGCGGAAAGTATGGATGGACTGAAGGAAAAGATGAACACGTGGAAGGAATGTATGGAGACAAAAGGTCTGAAGGTGAATATCGGAAAGATGAAGGTGATGGCAAGTGGTAAAGCATGTGGTGAGGTGGAAAGAACTGGGAAGTGGCCCTGTGCTGTGTGTAGAAAGGGTGTCGGAGTGAACTCCATTCAATGTACAATGTGTGCTGAGTGGGTTCATCAAAAATGTAGGCGGTCTGAGAGGGTCATTAACCAGTGTGGCAGCTACATTCAAATGTAAGGAGTGCACAGAGGGAGCTGCAGATGGAGGAAATGTTGAGTTGGATCTTGGAGACGGCGTGAAGCTGGAAGGTGTGAAAACATTTTGCTACCTCGGAGGCATGCTGAATGGAGAAGGTGGATCAGACTCGGCAACGGTTGCTCGAGTGAGATGTGCATGGAAGAAGTTTCGGGAATTGAGTGGCGTGCTGATGAAGAGGGGAGTGTCGTTGAAGTTGAAGGGAAAGGTGTATGCTGCATGTGTGAGAAGTGTTATGATTTATGGGAGCGAGACATGGGTAATGAACGTAGAGCAGCAACGAAGGTTGGAAAGGGTGGAAATGCGAATGGTTCGACGGATGTGTGGAGTATCGTTGAGAGAGAGGAAGACAAATGATGCATTGCGAAAGATGATGGGAATAGAGCCTGTGATTGATGCTGTGAAGAGGAACAGGTTGAGATGGTTTGGTCATGTGTTGAGGAAGGATGAAAGTGACTGGTTGAGAAGAGTGATGGAAATGAATGTAGAAGGAAGTAGAAGACGGGGAAGACCGAGAAAGACTTGGCGAAAGATGGTGGAAGAAGAAATGCGGGCAAGGGGGTTAACAAGGAGAGATGCAGAAAATATGGCAAAATGGAGAAGATTGTCATGGGGACCGCAAGGCTAACCCCCGCTCTAGCAGGGAAAATGGCCTTTTAAAATGCATGTTGTTGTTGTTGTTGTTCTTGTTGTATAACACTCATTAATCCTTTGTGTGCTGCATCTTGTTTGTTTGTTTTCAAATTTTTCATCGAAAAACTACATTAAAAAAAAAACTATTTTAAGAGTATGAAAACACCTCTGCATGTGACACAAGATGCCTGCATTCAATAAAAGTTACTTTTTCCAGATTTCTTTGTGAAGGTGGAAGTGAAAGCTGAGCATGACATTGATGTACACCTGGATCGACCCGAACCCAATGATGCCAAAGCTTCTTTCCTCAAGAACCATCCTCATGAAGGTTTCTGTCAATGTCGATACATTTTGATTCAAACAGTTTGATGATGAACTCTGGTGTTAAGAAAAAACAAGTACAAAAAGTTTTAATTAAAACAAAATCCGCGTCGATGTTACACAATGCCTAGATGCAGCTGTGCCTATAACGTCGATGTTATAGGCACAGGACATTCCTATTGATTCGATTACTTGATGTTATTTTTGTGCAAAGTGGAAATATATCTCGGCAATTTCCCGTGTGTGGCGACGAATTTTTAATATATCTCGGCATTTTCCCGTCTGTTATTTCAGGCAGTGTATGACTGACCATGCCGCGATTTAAAAAATATATATCTCGGTAATTTCCCGTGTGTGGCGACACGTGAACGAAGCTATGCTCCTCTCTCCACATTATTGTGACGACGTATAAATTAAATATTTCATCGTGACGATTGTCATCAAATGGACGAATTTTTAATATATCTCGGCATTTTCCCGTCTGTTATATTGGGCAGTGTATGACTGACCATGCCGCGATTTAAACAAAATATGTATATATCTCGGCATTTTCCCGTCTGTTATTTCGGGCGGTGTATGACTGACTATGCCGCGATTTAAACAAAATATATATATCTCGGCATTTTCCCGTCTGTTATTTCAGGCGGTGTATGACTGACCATGCCGTGATTTAAAAAAAAAAAATCTCAATGGACTTGAAGTTACAGGCCTTTGAGAATTCATTTCGTTCTATAAAGGGCAACTTTCATCGGATTTTCTTCCCGTTTTTTTTCAACCGAGTCTAAAACTATGTTAGCGACTGTGAAAAATGAAATGATATATCGAATTTGATTTGAAATAAAACTGTGTGAGAGGGGAAGACGGGCCTACAAAACAGGCCTCAAAGCTATGCGAGTTAATAAAATGGTGGATATTTGTTTGTATGAAACCTCTCCAAAAATGGGTGGAGCTTTGAGGTTTTGTCTTCTCTGCAAGAACAACAAGAAGAAGAAGACCAAGAAGAACAACAACAACAACAACAGCAGAGGGCACTCTATGACCAGCGTCTGCGACGCGGCTAAAAACATTATGTTATGATTTCATTGCTTTGAGAAATAACCACGATGGTAAATCAATTTCTCAAACATCAATTATCACCTGTATCAACAACAACAAACAACAACATGCATTTAAAAGGCCATTTTCCCTGCTAGAGCGGGGGTTAGCCTTGCAGTCCCCATGACAATCTTCTCCCTTTTGCCCTATTTTCTGCATCTCTCCTTGCTAACCCCCTTGCCCGCATTTCTTCTTGCACCATCTTTAGCCAAGTCTTTCTCGGTCTTCCCCATCTTCTACTTCCTTCTACATTCATTTCCATCACTCTTCTCAACCAGTCACTTTCATCCTTCCTCAACACATGACCAAACCATCTCAACATATTCCTCTTCACAGCATCAATCACAGGCTCTATTCCCATCATCTTTCGTAATTCATCATTTGTCTTCCTCTCTCTCAACGATACTCCGCACATCCGTCGAACCATTCGCATTTCCACCCTTTCCAACCTTTGTTGCTGCTCGACGTTCATTACCCATGTCTCGCTCCCATAAATCATAACACTTCTCACACATGTAGCATACACCTTTCCCTTCAGTTTCAACGACACTCCCCTCATCATCAGCACGCCACTCAGTTCCCGAAACTTCTTCCATGCACATCTCACTCGAGCAACCGTTGCCGAGTCTGATCCACCTTCTCCATTCAGCATGTCTCCGAGGTAGCAAAATGTTTTCACACCTTCCAGCTTCACGCCGTCTCCAAGATCCAACTCAACATTTCCTCCATCTGCAGCTCCCTCTGTGCACACCTTACATTTGAATGTAGCTGCCACACTGGTTAATGACCCTCTCAGACCACTACATTTTTGATGAACCCACTCAGCGCACATTGTACACTGAATGGAGTTCACTCCGACACCCTTCCTACACACAGCACAGGGCCACTTCCCAGTTCTTTCCACCTCACCACATGCTTTACCACTTGCCATCACCTTCGTCTTTCCGATATTCACCTTCAGACCTTTTGTCTCCATACATTCCTTCCACGTGTTCATCTTTTCCTTCAGTCCATCCATACTTTCCGCAATCAACACCAGATCATCTGCATACAACAACTCCCATGGTAAACCCTCCTTTACGTTCTGAGCCAGCACCTCCATCACAGCTACAAATAGTAGTGGACTTAGTACCGACCCCTGATGCACTTCCACCTTCACCTCAAACTCACCACTGTTCCCGTCCTTCGTCCTTACAGCTGTGCGCGCTCTTTTGTACATTGCCATCACTACTCTGATCAACCATTCCTCGACTCCTAACTTCCTCAATGCCCATGTCAATACTTTGCGTGGAACCCGATCGAATGCTTTCTCCAGATCAACAAACCCAATAAATAACTTCTTCCTCTTCTCCATGTACTTCTCCTTCAACTGCCTCACAATGAAAAGCGCGTCTGTCGTTCCTCTTCCTGGCATGAATCCAAACTGCATTTCGTCGATCTTCACTTTCTTCCTTATCCTCCTCCTCCAACACCCTTTCCAATACCTTCATTCCATGCTCCAATAACTTTATCGCTCGGTACGAGCCACACTCCAGAGGGTCACCTTTCCCCTTGTATAGAGGGACGAGGGTACTCAGTTCCCAATCCACTGGAATGCGGCCTTCTTTCACCACCAGATTACAGATCTCTGTCATTCTCTTCACACCCCAACTTCCTGCTGCCTTCAACATATCTCCCACAACTCCCGTCGGCCCTCCCACTTTTCTACCCTTCATTGCTTTTATCGCTTATGGGATGCTTTTATCCCTGGTGTTGGGCTAGCGGTAGGGTGCCGGCTTAGGATCCTAGGATCCTTGGTTCGAATCCCGGTCAATCGCTGAATTAACGCCAGGGGGGTTGACTCAGCCTGTCATCCTTCCGAGGTCGGCAAATTGAGTACCAGTTCACTGGTAATTCCTTGTTTGTCGTTAAAGGCGGCAAAAAGGGTTGGCGTCAGGAAGGGCATCCGGCCATAAAACATTGCTTCAAAAAGGGGACCGAAAAACAACAACAACCACAGTTCCCGAAAAAGGCCAACCCCCGCTTGCGGGGAAAAATGGCCTCTAAAGGTGGTTTTTTAATTTATTTTATTGCTTTTATCGCTTCCTCAACTTCCTTCTCAATTATCTTCTCTGCTGGTCCTAAAACTGGGTTACTCTCTATGTTGCCATCCCATTCATTCTCTGTATTCAACAGCATTTCCATATATCTTTTCCATCTTCCTTTAATTCCATCTGGGTCGACAACGATTTGTCCCACTTCATCCTTAAAGCAACTCAACCCCATCACATCACACCTCTCTTTCGCTATCTGCTTTGCAATCCTGAATACTGCTTTCTGACCCTCTTCCGAATCCAAGCGTTCTCGGAACATTTTCCTACATGCCTCCTGCGCCTTTGCTACCTCTTTCTTTGCAGCCTTCCTGGCTGCCTTATAACTTTCATGCTCTGCTGTTTCTGCTCCGGTACCCTTCGCCTTCTGCCACTCCTTGAACTTCTTCCTCTTCTCGTCAAGCCTCTTTCCAACTTCATCATCCCACCACCATGTTTCCGAGTGCCTCGGTGGGCCTTTTGTCCATCCACATACCTCACCAACGGCTCCCAACAGACTAGCTTTCATTGACATCCAACCACTTTCAAGCTCAACCACATCATCCTCGACCCTACTCAGCCTCTCTTTTCATGCCTCCCTGACTTTCACCTCTTCCAACCTCCACACCTTCATTTTTGGTTGGTACTTCACCCGCCGAGCTCTCATCGCACCTTTCACCCTTACGTCGCAGACAACCAAGTGGTGCTGTGAAACAGCCTCCTCCCCCGGGATCACCATTGTGTCCCGGAGGTGCCCCCTATCTCGCCTACGCACCATCAGGTAGTCGACGGTTGTCGTCGACCCACCTGACGTGTATGTAACAAGCTTATTATCCTCTTTCTGGAACTGAGTATTACAAATCAACAAATCGGCTCCATCAGCAAACTCCAAAATCCTTTCACCTTCTCCATTTCTCACACCGTATCCGTAACCCCCATGAACTCAGTCAAAACCATCCATACTCCTTCCCACATGTCCATTTAGGTCTCCTCCTACCATAACAACTTCCTCATCTTTCACGTTTTCCATCAGCTTCTCTATCGCACACCAGAACTTGTCCTTCTCTTCATCGCTTCGACCAACCTGCGGAGCATATCCCGAGATGACGTTCCCCAAGAGTTTTCCAATCATCATTTTCACCATCATCAACCTATCACTCACTCTAGTCACACTCACCACACTGTCTACAAACTCCTCAGAAAACAGGACACCAACACCATTCACGCCCTCCAGGCACCCTTGTCACACAAACTTGTATTTCTGTCCCTGCCTACCCTTCACCATTCTCACACCACTTCCCTTCCATCTCGTCTCTTGCACAACATATGTCCACTCTTCTTCTGACCAATACTTCCACCACTTCTCCTGATCTACCTGTCATTGTCCCTACATTCCATGTCCTAAACCTCAGAAACCGATCTCCACTTCGGGCTGTACCCTGCCCATATGTAGTTGTAATTGTCATGGTTCTCTTTTTGAGGCAATGTTTTTATGGCCGGATGCCCTTCCTGACGCCAACTGGGTTAATTTGGACAACCACCAGAAAATATCTTTCAAGGTTCCATTCGATATAAATGGAACAGCACAGGTACACGTTTGACCCAATATCACAACAGGCCTGACACTGGCTCTGAACAATGAAATTTCACACGAACTAAAATTCAAACTCAACGACTCAAACTTAAACAGCAAACATGTCTGCCTCCCCTCACCAACCAAACTCACAGTTTCCCTGTAATCACAGACAAGCTGGAGCTTCTCTTCGCTGCCCTTGCTCTCCTCTTTCTGTTCAATTGAGCTGATGATCCTCCAAGATGTGCGCCGTGCTCCAATAACGTTCTTGTAGGCCACCGAAAGCAAGTTTCACTCCTCTACAGACAGCTCTGTATCTATTCTGGCAACAAGTTTCATGTTCTCCACCATTTCATCGCATCGCTCGGCTTGCTCGGCCAGCTCGGCCTGGTAAACGATCTCGTCTCGGGCCGCCATGGCGGCAAATTGACCGAGCGAGGGACGCTCTCGAGCCGCTTGTGTCGGCGGGAAAGGCGCCAGGAAACGCCCAGCGACGGCCGTCTGACGTCAGCCCACCCAATTATCACCTTTATCATTATACATAAAATATTTTAACCAACAATAATATACCTTGTTGTATCCCATTATTCTTAATTTGTACTATCGTCAATTCCGATTTAATATTAATTGGACACCTTTTATTAGCACCTATTATTATTTCACCAGTGGGGTCACACGTGGGAATCCCATGGGCATGGACGTCTGTGACATTTGGACATATTGAGGTAGATGCTGCATCTGCACATTCAGTTTTACAAAATGATTCCTGGCAATTTATCAGATCCACAAATGATGTAATCTACACAATGTATTTAATTCTGATAATATGTGAATGCATGTGTGTGCACATCGGAAATACAGTTTGAAATATGTAATTACATCTCAAGTAAAATGTGACTTCAAGAGCTCAAATCCTCTACTTCCCGCCCCTATCCCTCCCACATCACGCACACTGCACTGGGGAGTGGGTCACACCCGGGGGAGAGTGGGTCACACACGGGGGAGAGTGGGGGTCGCTTTACTCATCTCCCCTCATTCTTTTCCAACTCCTCCTCTCCCCCTCCCCCTGTCTCCTCTCCCCCTCCCCCAGTCTCCTCTGCCCCTCCTCCAGTCTCCTCTCCCCCTCCTCCAGTCACCTCTCCCCCTCCTCCAGTCTCCTCTCCCCCTCCACAGTCTCCTCTCCCCCTCCCCCAGTCTCCTCTCCCCCTCCTCCAGTCTCCTCTCCCCCTCCTCCAGTCGCCTCTCCCCCTCCCCCAGTCTCCTCTCCCATTCCTCCAGTCTCCTCTCCCCCTCTCCCAGTCTTCTCTCCCCCTCCCAAGTCTCCTCTCCCCCCTCACTCCGGCAGTTGTTCCAATCGAGCAGGTACGGCAAATATTAGAGGTAATTGAACTTTTCTCTTGGAGCGACACAGTGTAAATCTGCCCCCTTGTCCTGTTCATTAATTAGTGAATTGTTTTGCAGAACCTCCACCAGGCTGAACAATTTAAGTTTTGGATCCCACTTGCAGGTCAGATCTGGATCCGAACCTGACTCAAAATTGAATTTGGTTGTTCTTGTCGCCTAACCAACACATCCACCTAGTTTATGTCGAAAATCGTCCACAACTTTAAATATCTTGCTGCATATATAGTGTTGCGGTTTTGAGTTTTGTACAATAAAGGTTAAATTTCCCCCTCATAGTTTAGTCACACAACAACATGTAGCCTCACGATAGTTCAGTTATCTCTTAGTATTTGTGAGCATAGTCCTTTTCCTGTGTTAGTTTTGCGTTGAGTAGAATAATGATTTAGGTCCTTTTCATGGTTTCATTGCCTTATGCCGCCTAGCCTGGTGTTGGCTTTGCGGTTGGGGGTGCCGACTTTGGATCCTAGGATCCTGGGTTCGAATCCCCTTTGATCGCTGAATTAACGCCAGGGGGGTTGACTCAGCCTGTCATCCTTCCGAGGTCGGCACATTGAGTACCAGCTTGCTGGGATGAATGATCACGGTGTGTACCCCGGTTTAGAATAGGCACACCGTATCCCTGCGCATCGTAAGAGCGTGACCAAGGGTTGGCGTCAGGAAGGGCATCCGGCCATAAAAACATTGCCTCAAAACAGGGAACCATGATTGTCATGGGGCCCGCAAGGCTAACCCCTGCTCTAGCGGGGAAAAATGGCCTTACAAAAGAATCATTCATTCATTCATTGCCTTATGCCACCTCCATTGCCTTATGCCTCTTTATGCTGCCTTTGGCTTTTTGGCACGAGTTAACACGAGGCAGGCCTGGCAGGTCGGGCCGGGACCGAATGAGGGCGGCGAAGAAGCTGACGGTAAGCGCAAGCCGCCAATCAGGGCTCAAACGGAGTAGCTGCGGCCATGTGTCACATGGCGTGGTTGGAACGTTCGAGAGGGCTCAGGGCGTGGCAATAAAACCCGTCACGCAAAGCCCCCACCAGAGTTAGCAGTTGAGTGAGTGGAGTTTGGGCAGTGGATTTCGGGGAGAGGTGAGCTTGTGCATTGAGCTATTGGAGAGGCGAGTATTGATGAGAGTTTCGAGATCGGAGAAAAGACGCGCATGAACCAAGTATAAGCGCTCGTATTAAAGTGACGCTCGGTTGAGCTTGAGGTTGAGCCTCTATTGCATTGGGTTAGGCGGGTGATAGCGCGCCGGTGACTCAACGTGCTGTGGAAAGCCGCCGAGAGACTCGTACATCCCCTCTCACCTTCCTGCCTCATCATCTGCCCTTTTGTTCGAGAGACACACTGCGAGGATCCTTTTCTACCACCTGCCACGTGGGCGACGTTCCTGGACGACTGAGGCAGTGCGTGAACACCATTCTACCTGCATTTCCCCTCTGTGAGTGTGATCGGGCCCGTGTCTGGGTATTAAGCATAAGACTGTTTAAGTTCTGCTCTGTGTCTGCTTTCTACCGACTTGTACATTGTGTAAATAATAGTAATTAAATCCTGTTATTCCTTTATTCGACCGTCTCATGTTTTCCATCATTGACTAAGCGTGGTACGAATAGAACCGCTCGAATCGGGTTCCAATACTAGAAAACTGCACGGACCACGTGGTACGCAATCCGCTCGGTGTACTCAAATAACATGTGGCTCGTGCGAGGCTTGCTTCCCCGCTTCCGTGGCGGCGCAGGTATTTAGTTAGGTACATGCGAGACTGGTCCCGAAACCCTACCTTGCGTTTGCCTGGAAGGTGCGTTTCAAGTCTCGGTTACGCCAGCCCAGAAAGAGCAAGGGGCTTAATCTCCCCTTGGTAAGGGTAGGAAGGGCGGCGGAAAACCATAACAATTGGTAGTGAGGAGTGTGGATTTGGAACCCTGGACAAAATTTTTGGACACCAAAATTCTCGAAATTACGAGCGACCGAAATTTAGTTATTAAATCCAAAATTTTGTATTCGTACCATGGCTTGCCAAGGCGGTCGAATGCCGGTGGGGTTAGAAGATGGGGGAGATGATAAGGATGAATGAATGACCCAGGACCCACAGGAAGAGCTGGTAGACGAAGGGAGAATTGAAGAGGGGTCGGCAGCAGGGGAAGAAAATGGGGCGCCTCGCACATGGCGGCGGAAGCCGAGCTCGCTGTCCCAACGAGTTTTGACCTGCAGCAGTTCATGACACAATGCCTGGCGTGCATGGCAGAGTCAATAAGGGACAGGAAAGAAGAGAGGAGGAACATTAAAAAAATGGGGGATAAATTGGCTAATTAAATCGACGCCATAAAAGAATCCAGGTGTGAAGTGGAAAAATAGGGCAGGAGGGTCGCGCGGAAACTGTAACAATATTTTTACTCTGCCTGTCTGTCTGTCATTCAAACAAAATGGAAAATCATTCCAAACAGGAATCTTGCTGTTTTGAAGGACCTCATAAAGGATACAAACAACAGGAATGAATAAGTAATGTAATGTGTAAGACAGGGTGATGTACTGGGTAAAAAACAGTGGTAAAACCCAGAATTAATTAATTTATTCGACCTTTACAATCTTTTTTTAATTTAAATTGAATTATGTACTTGAACACTGTGGAACAAAATCACCTTTTAATACTCCCAATAGTATCCAGTTTTATAGTACTTGGACATGTCAAATAGGTTGATGTATAAGGGTGGTGCATATGACTGCTTCAACAGCGCTGAACTTTGGGATTTTTTTGATGATACTTGAAATCATTATTTTATGAAAATTGAAGTGTATCGTTGAACACTGCATGTGGGTATCATGTTCTCTGAACTCTCTAGTTTACTTCATCAGTTTGCCTTGACAAATGCATGTGAAACAATAAATTTACAGTAATAGAAACAAGTGACCTATCACTGACAATTGGATGAATTTACCCTGAAGTATAAATATCATGGGGAAAACCCAAACTTTTGCACAGTACTGTATATTTACATTAGGAATAGTTTTTTAAAAACTTTTTCTCAGTGTAACAAATACACATGTACTTGTTTACGTACGTCAGAATTATATTGTGAGTATTGAACAAAATCAGATTTTTTTGACAGGTCATGTGATGTTGTATTCACAGGTGGATCCATTGAATCCACAAGGGAGACAGCACCTACTTCTATGAACAGCGAAGACACTGGCCCGCAGGACTCGCCAACTGAAACAAACAAGAGGACTTTTTACAAACACAACAAAATGAATAATGAAATATTTGCACAAAATAATTTACACCAGGCTCACAAAGGAGAGAAAGATCAACGCCCATACAAATGCAAAACTTGTGGAAAATCTTTTAATCGACCATCCACCCTGAAAATACACATGAGAATTCACAATGATGAACGTCCATACAAATGTACAACATGTGGAAAATCTTTTCATGACTCATCCACCCTTAAAAGGCACTTGATGATTCACAATGGTGAACGCCCATACCAATGCACAAGTTGTGGGAAATATTTTTATCGACCATACACTCTGAAATTACACATGAGAATTCACAATGGTGAACGCCCATATGAATGCACAATTTGTGGAAAATCTTTTCATCGATCATCCAACCTTAAATCACACATGAGAATTCACAATGATGAACGCCCATACGAATGCACAATTTGTTGGAAAGCTTTTAATTACTCATCCAACTTTAAATCACACATGAGCATTCACAATGATGAACGCCCATACAAATGTGCAAGTTGTGGAAAATCTTTTAATGACTCATCTAACCTAAAATCACACATTACAATTCATAATGATGAACGTCGATACAAATGCACAACTTGTGGAAAATCTTTTAACCAGTCATCGATCCTTAAAAAGCACATGAGCATTCACAATGATGAACGCCCATACAAATGTGCAAGTTGTGGAAAATCTTTTAATCGGTCATCTACCCTTAAAACACACATGAGAATTCACAATAGTGAACGCCCATACGAATGCACAACTTGTGGAAAATCTTTTAACCAGTCATCCATCCTTAAAAGGCACATGAGAATTCACAATGATGAACGCCCATACAAATGTACAAGTTGTGGAAAATCTTTTAATCAGTCATCCACCCTTAAAACACACATGAGAATTCACAATAGTGAACGCCCATACGAATGCACAACTTGTGGAAAATCTTTTTACCAGTCGTCCATCCTTAAAATACACATGAGAATTCACAATGGTGAACGCCCATATGAATGCACAAGTTGTGGAAAATCTTTTAATCGGTCATCCACCCTTAAAAGGCACATGAGAATTCACAATGATGAACGACCATACGAATGCACAACTTGTGGAAAATCTTTTAACCAGTCATCCAACCTTAAATCACACATGAGAATTCACAATGGTGAACGCCCATACGAATGCACAATTTGTGGAAAATCTTAGAAGTACTCATCTAGCCTTAAATTTCACATTACAATTCATAATGATGAACGCCGATACAAATGAACAACTTGTGGAAAATCTTTTAACCAGTCATCCATCCTTAAAAGGCACATGAGCATTCACAATGATGAACGACCATACAAATGTGCAAGTTGTGGAAAATCTTTAAATCGATCATCCAACCTTAAAACACACGTGAGAATTCACAAAAGTGAACGCCCATACGAATGCACAACTTGTGGAAAATCTTTTAGTGACTCATCCCACCTTAAAAGGCACATGAGAATTCACAATGCTGGTCACCCATGCAAATGCTCAACTTGTGGAAAATCTTTTAATAGATCATCCCACCTTAAACCACACATGATAATTCACAACAGAGAAAGACCGTACAAATGCACAGTTTGTGGAGAATCGTTCAATCGGTCATGCCACCTGAAAAACTCATGGAATTCACTGTGGAGAACAAGGAGATTACCAACAAAGAGAGTGTGCATGCAAATGCCAAATTTGTGTAAAATCCTTCATTAAATAAATTGAGCTCATGAAACACATTTTATTTTACCTTTTTTTGCATAGCCGAGGCTCGTGGAAGAGATAGACGCAGGCTAGGACAAACAATGGGTGTGGGGAGGAATTAGAGGCAGGAGAGCATCCATAAGTTGGACAGGATAAATACAGAAGAGAGATCATTTATGAATGCAGAATAGGACTGGGCCCAGAACACAATTTGTAGAAAATCTTTTAATCGGTCATTCCACATGAAAAGCATGAAAATTTACTTGACAAGTCGCACGAGACAATGTCCACACTGATGCACGATTTGCAAAACGTCTTTCACTCACTCAATCTGCGTTAAAACACATGAGCACATTGTGAATGTTTGAATGTGAATATGACTTGTTTGACTTCACATCACCAAAATGGCACCCATTTCCTGCCACTGAAAAGCATCCACAAAGCATGATGCTGCCACCTCCATGCCTCACGGTAAGGATGGTGATGGATGGGTTATGAGCTATGCTCTGCTTCCGCCGGACATAGTGCTTTTCATTCAGGCCAAATAATTTGATTTTCGTCTCATCAGAACATTTTGAATATTAATATTAATAAAGAATATTTTGCCTCATGCTCTGTCTTTCACATGCCTTTTTACAAACTCCAGGCATGCTGTTATGTGCGGTTTTCTCAGGAGTGGCTTCCATTTAGTCACTCTTCCATAAACCCTCAATTTGTGAAATGCTGGATGGACTTGTCCTTCTGGCAGGTTCTGGCATTTCAGCAAAGGAACTCTGTAGTTCTGCCAGAGTGGTGATTGTGTACTTGCTTCACCTCCCTGACCATGGTCCTTCTTTTCTGGTTGCTCAGTTTGGTTGGATCGCCAGCTCCAGGAAGATTCGGTGTCAGTCCATATTGTTTTATACCCTTCATATTGTTCCTTCGACTCCATGGTGGAGTTTCTGCTCTGACATGCACTGTCAACTGTGGGACCTTATCCAGTGGAAGAAATGGTCTTCGTATCAAAGAACAACAAACCCTGTATCAATGAATATGGATTGTTTATTACATATGTACATACGGAGAGAAACGTTCAATATACCGAGTGTGAAAATCTCTAAAATGCTCAAAGCAACACGAGTTTATGTTGGATTAATGTTTGTCGCTTTGTTTTTGGTCTCGAGATATGCGAAACTGAGGTAATCCTTTCTGTTGTTAGTTTCCTTGTCCATCCTGAGAGTGTGACCCAAATAGACAACTTCCGTCTCACAGAACGGTAACTTATCCTGATTTAGTTAATGTCCCTTATGAGCTAATGCTCATAAGGGACATAAGGGACCTCTCTCACCAGCCATGGCTCCTCAGCAAAGGACTTCTGCGACTCACTGGGACTGACACAATCTGTCAATTTCCCGACCCGGATCTCAGTCAACGGAACATCTTCTCTTCTGGACTTGGTTATGACTAACTTCCCTGAAAATGTCTGCTGCTCTTCTTCTGCTCCGATCGGATCATCTGATCATGTCCTTGTTAAAGTGGACATCTCTCTGACCATCCTCAGGGAGCCTGCTCAGCGTCGACGAGTCTGGCATTTCACTCAGGCCAACTGGCACGGTCTTCAAGCAGCCATCAATCATCTGGACTGGTCTCCCATCTCTACCACCTCTGACATCAACTCATCCTGGGAATTCTTCCAAAGTAAATTGCTCTCTCTCATGCACAGATTTATCCCATCTCGTCTTCAGTTGTCATACCCTTCCTCCCGTCCATGGTACACGGAATCTTGTGGTGAGGCTGTTGCCCAGAAACGACTTGCCTTCGTCTCCTGGAAAGCAAATCCAACGGAAGGAAATCTCATTTCCTTTCACAAAGCCCGAAACAAGTGTGTGTCCACCCTCAGGAGAGCCAGGAAACAATATCTCTCCGTTCTCAAGACCGAACTCTCTTATCTGTCTCCCTCTTCCAAATCCTGGTGGCGTCTGGTCAAATCCGTTTCTGGTGTTTGTTCCCCCTCCATCCCCTCCCTTACCTCAAACGGCTACACAGCTGACTCCGCACGTGAAAAAGCTGAATGCCTCAACTCTGTGTTTGCCTCTAAATCTTGTGTCCCAAACCCATCCCTCTCTGTACCCACCATACCCAGTCGTACCCTGCTGCTCCTGGACTCCGTGTCCTTTCCTCCTGACAAGGTGGAAAAGTTTCTGTCAACCCTCGACTCTGATTCTGCAACTGGACCCGACGGCATCAGCCCACGGGTCCTAAAATCCTGCTCTGCTGCTCTATCTCACCCTCTCTCTGTTCTCTTCACCCTCTCTTTTGCTCAAGGTCAACTGCCATCTGCTTGGAAATCAGCCAACATCACCGCTTTGCACAAAAAAGGTGCAAAAACAGATCCTAGCAACTACAGACCAATCAGCCTTCTCCCAATTATCAGCAAAGTCATGGAATCCATCATTGCTTCTGATATGAAATCTTTCCTCTTCTCCAATGGCTTGATCTCTGATCATCAATTTGGTTTCAGACCAGGTCACTCTACTCTGGACATGCTGCTTCTGCTGTCTCAACAATGGATGGAGGTCCTCAATGCCAAACAGGAAATTAGAGCTGTCTCCCTCGACATATCACGTGCCTTCGACACGGTCTGGCACCCCGCTCTGCTCACCAAACTCTCCTCCTTTGGTATCCATGGAAATCTCCACGCATGGCTGGCGGACTTCCTCTCTAGTCGTCGTCAACGTGTGGCCCTGAATGGGTTTCTCTCATCTCCTCTTCCTGTTCAGGCTGGAGTTCCCCAAGGCAGTGTTCTGGGCCCCGTGCTTTTTCTGGTCTTCATCAATGATCTCTCTGACTCTCTCGAAAATCCTCTCTATCTCTTTGCTGATGACTCCACTCTCTGCCGCTCCATTCCTCTTCCCTCAGATCGGCAGTCTGCTGCCTCCTCACTCTCTGAAGACCTGGACAAAATCACAGACTGGTCAAACAAGTGGAACATGTCTTTCAATCCTGACAAATCTCACACTCTTACTATGTCTCTCCGAAAAGATCGACTGGACAACCCTCCCATCTACTTTCTCAACAATCCTCTCCAAGAAGTTCTGTCGCTCAAGATTTTGGGTCTCACTATCTGCCATGATCTTTCTTGGGAAAACCACATTTCCAAGCTGGCCTCCAAAGCCAGTCGCCGACTGGGCATCCTCCGTCGTGCGAAGTCCTTCCTCGGCACACCTGAGCTCCTCACCACATACAAGGCTTTCATCCGCAGCTCAATGGAATACTGTTCTCCCCTATGGGCCGGTGCTCCTGCCTCACACCTAGCTCGGCTTCACGCTGTTGAAACCAAAGCTTTCAGAATTATTGGAATCTCCCGCGATGAAGCTATCTCTGAGGGCCTTTCACTCACTCACCGCAGGCAGGTAGGTGGTCTTTCTGTCTTCTACCGACTCCTCTCCGGCCTTGCACCCCCAGCTCTCTCTGTGCTCTGTCCCCCAAATATTCCTACAGGTCGCACAAGATCTGCCAGCAACCCTCTGATGGTTAAACTGCCGAAATCTCGGCTCTCCGCTCACCTTCACTCTTTCATTCCTCTTTTCTCCCGCCTCTGGAACAAACTCCCTCACTCCCTTCAATCCCACTCCTCCCTCCAGGTCTTTAAAACAGCTGTTCACCACCATCTCTTATCTTCCCCCATCCAAAACCTTGATCTTTTCTACCCCCGCTAATTCACCCCAGATCCACCTTGTTTGAAATTCCAACTTCTTTCCTGGAAGTCCTGGCAGTGTCCATATGTTTTATACCTCTCCCACTGCCCCCTTCCCACGCCCCCCCCCCAAAGCCCTCGCCCTCTCTCAGATCTCTCGATGTCTCCATGTCTCTCGGTCCCTGCTCTCAAATGTTGTGTTTGTGTCCTTCCCCCTCTCTCCCCATCTTGTCTACCGCTCCCGATGTTATATGTTTTATGTGTCGGTTTGTCTTTCTGTGTGATTAATGTTCGCTCTTTCACGAGCCTCGATCTTGTATACAAAAAAAACAAAAAAAAAAAAAAAAATGCTGTCAAGAGCACGATTGTATCTTGTTCGCAGCTTTCCTTTTTCTATGAGCAGATTAGCAGATCGTCAACATACTGAATTAAGGTGGATCCCCCACGGTATTTGAACACCAAACAAATCTTTGTGGAGGGCCCTTGAAAATAGGGTGGGCTATCTGTGAAACTCTGTGGTAATACTGTCCACGTAAACTGGCGTCCTCCATATGTGAATGCAAAGAGATACTGCAATTTTTCCTCGAGAATAATATATGAATGAATGAATGGTCGTTTTAAGGCCATTTTCCATGCTAGAGCAGGGGTTAGCCTTGCGGGCCCCATGCCAATCATGGTTCCCTGTTTGAAGCAATGTTTTTATGGCTGGGTGCCCTTCCTGACGCCAACCCTTGGTCACGCTCTTACAGTGCGCAGGGATACGGTGTACCTATTCTAAACCGGCAACACCACCTCGAGAGGGACAGAGAAAATGCTGAACACAAGTCTATGACTGAGTCACACTTTGTATCTGGTGGCACGGCAGATAGTATGGTGTCCGGGTTGGGCATGACCGGATGTATGCCCTTTCTACAGTTAAGTGCCCATAGGTCCTGCATAGTAGTGTGAAAGCAAAATTAATTGCGGACGTAATTTGTGTAAATCAAGTGGATTTCCCGGAGCCTCGACCTGATGTTGCAAACACTTTAGTTTTAATGAAGCTTCATAAATACAAATATTGGTCAGCATTGAGTGTATTTCATTTTATTTGTCTGAGAGCTTTGAACAAGTTTGAAATTTGTCCAAATGACAATTCTCGCAGGGCATGCCCGTGTGCAAACGGACGCAAGGGGCAACCAAGCGGCACGTCTCCACTCCCTCTCAAAATCAAATCAACACGTTTGAATTAAAAGGAATAGGCTTCTTCCAATTAAATACTGTACAAGAAATAAATGTACTTTTTATTGAAGAAAAATATATACATATATATACAGTCATGTGAAAAAGTAAGTACACCCCATGTAAAGTTTTAACTTTTTCAACATATTTCAACATACAGCTATTTGATCTTCATTTCAACAATATTGATAGATAAAGGTGATATGATATAACAAATATCATGAAACATTTACATTTTGTAGTCCATTGTATAATTTAAATAAACATAAATGCAAATTTCGCATGTGGAAAACGTAAGTACACCTTTGGCTCTAATAAGTGGTATTGCCCCCTTTGGCAGAAACAACCTCAAGTAGGCGTTTCTTATAACTGTCTACCAGTCTCTGACATTGACTGGGAGAAATTTTTGCCCACTCCTCCATGCAGAATTCTTTCAGCTGTGCGATGTTTGAGGGGTTTCTTGCATGCACAGCTCGTTTCAAATCCCTCCACAACAACTCGATGTGATTTAGATCCAGGCTTTGACTTGGCCATTCCAGAACCTTCCATTTCTTTCTTTTCAGCCATTCCTTGGTGGATTTACTGGTATGTTTAGGGTCATTGTCATGTTGCAAGGTCCACCTTTGGTTGAGCTTCAACTTACCGACAGATGGCCTCACATTATCCTCAAGCACCTTCTGGTACAATGAAGAATTCAGAGTGGATTATATGATGGTAAGCTGCCCAGGCCCTGATGCAGCAAAGCTGCCCCAAACCATATTTCCACCACCATGCTTTACAGTTGGTATCAGGTTCTTGTGGTCAAATGCTGTCTTTGGTTTTCACCAAACATGTCTTCTGGTACTGTGGCCAAATAGCTCTACCTTTGACTCATCTGTCCAGAGCACATTGTTCCAGAAGTGCTGGTCTTTGCGTAGGTGTTCATTGGCAAACTTTAGTTTTGCCCTGATGTTCTTTTTGGACAGCAAAGGTTTCCCCCTGGCACACCTCCCATGCAGATCAACTTTGTGCAGCCTCTTTCTAATGGTAGACTTGTGCAATTTGACATCAACGGTGGCAAGAGCTACCTGAAGGTCCCGTGATGACATTCTGGGGTTCTTAGAGACTTCTTTCAGCATCTTGTGGTCTGCTCTCCGGCTAAACTTGCTTCTCTCTATCTCTTTGCAGCCTCCTCACTCTCTGAAGACCTGGACAAAATCACAGACTGGTCAAACATGTGGAACATGTCTTTCAATCCTGACAAATCTCACACTCTTACTATGTCTCTCCGAAAAGATCGACTGGACAACCCTCCCATCTACTTTCTCAACAATCCTCTCCAAGAAGTTCTGTCGCTCAAGCTTTTGGGTCTCACCATCTGCCATGATTTTTCTTGGGAAAACCACATTTCCAAGCTGGCCTCCAAAGCCAGTCGCCGACTGGGCATCCTCCGTCGTGCGAAGTCCTTCCTAGGCACACCTGAGCTCCTCACCACATACAAGGCTTTCATCCGCAGCTCAATGGAATACTGTTCTACCCTATGGGCTGGTGCTCCTGCCTCACACCTGGCTCGGCTTCACGCTGTTGAATCCAAAGCTTTCAGAATCATTGGAATCTCCCGCGATGAAGCTATCTCTGAGGGCCTTTCACTCACTCACCGCAGGCAGGTAGGTGGTCTTTCTGTCTTCTACAGACTCCTCTCCGGCCTTGCACCCCCAGCTCTCTCTGTGCTCTGTCCCCCAAATATTCCTACAGGTCGCACAAGATCTGCCAGCAACCCTCTGATGGTTAAACTGCCGAAATCTCGGCTCTCCGCTCACCTTCACTCTTTCATTCCTCTTTTCTCCCGCCTCTGGAACAAACTCCCTCACTCCCTTCAATCCCACTCCTCCCTCCAGGTCTTTAAAACAGCTGTTCACCACCATCTCTTATCTTCCCCCATCCAAAACCTTGATCTTTTCTACCCCCGCTAATTCACCCCAGATCCACCTTGTTTGAAATTCCAACTTCTTTCCTGGAAGTCCTGGCAGTGTCCATATGTTTTATACCTCTCCCACTGCCCCCTTCCCACGCCCCCCCCCCCCCAAAGCCCTCGCCCTCTCTCAGATCTCTCGATGTCTCCATGTCTCTCGGTCCCTGCTCTCAAATGTTGTGTTTGTGTCCTTCCCCCTCTCTCCCCATCTTGTCTACCGCTCCCGATGTTATATGTTTTATGTGTCGGTTTGTCTTTCTGTGTGATTAATGTTCGCTCTTTCACGAGCCTCGATCTTGTATACAAAAAAAAAAAAAAAAAAAAAAAAAAAAAAAATGCTGTCAAGAGCACGATTGTATCTTGTTCGCAGCTTTCCTTTTTCTATGAGCAGATTAGCAGATCGTCAACATACTGAATTAAGGTGGATCCCCCACGGTATTTGAACACCAAACAAATCTTTGTGGAGGGCCCTTGAAAATAGGGTGGGCTATCTGTGAAACTCTGTGGTAATACTGTCCACGTAAACTGGCGTCCTCCATATGTGAATGCAAAGAGATACTGCAATTTTTCCTCGAGAATAATATATGAATGAATGAATGGTCGTTTTAAGGCCATTTTCCATGCTAGAGCAGGGGTTAGCCTTGCGGGCCCCATGCCAATCATGGTTCCCTGTTTGAAGCAATGTTTTTATGGCTGGGTGCCCTTCCTGACGCCAACCCTTGGTCACGCTCTTACAGTGCGCAGGGATACGGTGTACCTATTCTAAACCGGCAACACCACCTCGAGAGGGACAGAGAAAATGCTGAACACAAGTCTATGACTGAGTCACACTTTGTATCTGGTGGCACGGCAGATAGTATGGTCTCCGGGTTGGGCATGACCGGATGTATGCCCTTTCTACAGTTAAGTGCCCATAGGTCCTGCATAGTAGTGTGAAAGCAAAATTAATTGCGGACGTAATTTGTGTAAATCAAGTGGATTTCCCGGAGCCTCGACCTGATGTTGCAAACACTTTAGTTTTAATGAAGCTTCATAAATACAAATATTGGTCAGCATTGAGTGTATTTCATTTTATTTGTCTGAGAGCTTTGAACAAGTTTGAAATTTGTCCAAATGACAATTCTCGCAGGGCATGCCCGTGTGCAAACGGACGCAAGGGGCAACCAAGCGGCACGTCTCCACTCCCTCTCAAAATCAAATCAACACGTTTGAATTAAAAGGAATAGGCTTCTTCCAATTAAATACTGTACAAGAAATAAATGTACTTTTTATTGAAGAAAAATATATACATATATATACAGTCATGTGAAAAAGTAAGTACACCCCATGTAAAGTTTTAACTTTTTCAACATATTTCAACATACAGCTATTTGATCTTCATTTCAACAATATTGATAGATAAAGGTGATATGATATAACAAATATCATGAAACATTTACATTTTGTAGTCCATTGTATAATTTAAATAAACATAAATGCAAATTTCGCATGTGGAAAACGTAAGTACACCTTTGGCTCTAATAAGTGGTATTGCCCCCTTTGGCAGAAACAACCTCAAGTAGGCGTTTCTTATAACTGTCTACCAGTCTCTGACATTGACTGGGAGAAATTTTTGCCCACTCCTCCATGCAGAATTCTTTCAGCTGTGCGATGTTTGAGGGGTTTCTTGCATGCACAGCTCGTTTCAAATCCCTCCACAACAACTCGATGTGATTTAGATCCAGGCTTTGACTTGGCCATTCCAGAACCTTCCATTTCTTTCTTTTCAGCCATTCCTTGGTGGATTTACTGGTATGTTTAGGGTCATTGTCATGTTGCAAGGTCCACCTTTGGTTGAGCTTCAACTTACCGACAGATGGCCTCACATTATCCTCAAGCACCTTCTGGTACAATGAAGAATTCAGAGTGGATTATATGATGGTAAGCTGCCCAGGCCCTGATGCAGCAAAGCTGCCCCAAACCATATTTCCACCACCATGCTTTAAAGTTGGTATCAGGTTCTTGTGGTCAAATGCTGTCTTTGGTTTTCACCAAACATGTCTTCTGGTACTGTGGCCAAATAGCTCTACCTTTGACTCATCTGTCCAGAGCACATTGTTCCAGAAGTGCTGGTCTTTGCGTAGGTGTTCATTGGCAAACTTTAGTTTTGCCCTGATGTTCTTTCTGGACAGCAAAGGTTTCCCCCTGGCACACCTCCCATGCAGATCAACTTTGTGCAGCCTCTTTCTAATGGTAGACTTGTGCAATTTGACATCAACGGTGGCAAGAGCTACCTGTAGGTCCCGTGATGACATTCTGGGGTTCTTAGAGACTTCTTTCAGCATCTTGTGGTCTGCTCTCCGGCTAAACTTGCTGGGGCGGCCTGGCCTGAACAAGTTGGCAGTTGTTTGGAATCTTCTCCCCTTGTAGATTATCTTCCGGACAGTCGAATGATTGATTTCAAATTGTTTGGAGATCTTTTTAAATCCCTTCCCAGACTCGGAGGCATCAAAACCTTCTTTCTGAAGGCCTCAGAGAGCTCTTTTGATCTCGGCATGGTGACGATGCACACTTAAACAACAAAGAGCAAACCAAACTAAATGTCTGAGGTTTAAATAAGAAAGGTTCCTCCAAGATCCTCTCTAACGATGTTCTAATCATTTGCACCTGAGCTGGTGCACCTGATTCTAATTTTAGGAATTTGAAGTAGTGATAAATGTAGGGGTGTACTTACTTTTTCCACATGCAAAATTTGCATTTACTTTGATTTAAATGATACAATGGACTACAAAATGTAAATGTTTCATGATATTTGTTATATTATATCACCTTTATCTATCAATATTGTTGAAATGAAGAACAAATAGCTGTATGTTGAAATATGTTGAAAAAGTCAAAATTTTACATGGGGTGAACTTACTTTTTCACGTGACTGTATATATATATATATATATTGTTGCGAATATGGAATTTGGCCTCCATATCCGCTTGTAAATATTCCCCTATTTCCCCAATATTCCCCAACTATCCCCAATCCCCCATTCCCTAGTCCCATTGTCTGTAAACAACACTCTGTAGAACCGACCTTCCCCTTTTTCCCCCATTAAATGTCGTGCCCAGGTCCACCGCATCACACGTAGACAACTTTCGGACATCTTGCTAGTTATTCTTAGTCTATGTCAGTTAAGGACTCGTTTCCATTAATTATGACTTCGTTGCACCAGAATGTGATTATATGGCACCAGTAGTGAGTTTAGGACCTTTCCCATACCTCCTCCCATCTTCTTCCCCAAACAACAACAATAACAACTACAACTACGACTACAACAACAGAGGGGCGGGAGTGTGCGTCCTCACACCGGCTCGGTTACCCGCCATGACCATGCGCTCCACGGCGTTACCACGAAGGGGCTGGCTGTCAGCTCCTCGTCAGGGGCGGAGCCAGTAACCCCCCCACGCACCCAATGAGAAGCAACGTGCCGATTCCATCTGGGGCGGAGCTAACGAGCCGAGGGCGTGTCACTCCCCGCCGGATATACGCGGCCACGTACCGGACGTGACGTCAGATGCGCCCCCAGCTTGAGACGACAAGACGCCACCTCGAGCGCTGTTGAAACCTCCCGCATCTCTGGACCGGACCGGGTCGATTCTGCCCTGAGCCCAGGTGCACCTGGAGCCATCGATACCCGCCTTTCCTGCCATCAATCCCCGTGTGAGTCAGCCTTTTGTCCCGTTTATCTGTCGTCTGTTGGGAATAATATAAGAGTGTGTCTAAGTGCTTGTCTTTCTATGCTGTACCTCTCGTCCCTGTAATCTGACCTTCCGAACGAATATAATCTCCTCCGGAGGTCTTGAGAACCGTATCCTTGGTGTCGCGTCATTTGAATCCCAGCCGTGGTGTCCTTTTCCTTTATTGACCTAGCGTAGCGCGATTAGTCAACGTTCGGGTATAATCGGGTAACTTGTGCAGACGTGGTCATACCAAAACCGCTCGGTAAACTAACATCCACCACCGCGTCTGTAACAATTGGTGTCGAGGAGTGGAATTCGAACCCGGGACTAAATTTATTAGGCCCAAATTTGTAACAAGTAGAATCGATTCGGAGCGCGTTTCCCGCGCGTTGTTAGGCCCAAACCAGGGAAGTAGAATCGATTCGGAGCGCGTTTACTGCGCTCGACGAAATTATAACGGCCGAAATTTGTTTTGTTGTATAAAAACCCGAATTTTGAAAGTCGCGCTATGGCAGACCAAGACAGCTGGGGTCCGGTAGGGGAGAGTGAGGCAGGGTCGGTCCAGGACCAAATTGAGGGACGCGGGGAGAGCGAAGCAGTGAGGGTAGCAGGTTCGCAAAATAGCGCCGTCACGCACGAAGTAGCGGGCGCGCAAAATGGCGCCTCGCAGATGGCCACGGCGTCCACGCCCGCGACCGTGGCAGCGCCCCCGGTGGATTGGAACTTGTTTTTCATACAAATGAAGGCCCTTATGGCCCAGAATAGCGAGGAAATGAGGGAGGACATGGGGGCCAATAGCCAACGGTTAGAACAAAGGATGGGGGCCCAGATCGGAGGGTTAGGGAGTAGAATAGAGGGATTAGACAATAATTTTAAGGGATTAGACGAGAAATTTGGGAAATTAGACAATAGATTAGGGGAAATACAGGAGGGGTTAATGGGGGTAGAAAACAGAATGGCCGCTCAAGAGAATCAAATGGAAGGGATGCAAAAAGGGTTAGAGGGGTTAGAAAACACCATGGAAGGCAAATTGAGGGACATGAGGGACCAAGCGGAAAGGGAAGTTAACCAAATGGGGCAGCAGATAGAGGGGGTCAGAATGGGGGTAGAAGCCAAACTGGATGCTCACAGGGAGGAAATGGAGCAGATGAGGGTGGCATCTGGGCAGGAGATGCAAGTGATGGGAGAGGAGATCAGGAGAGGAGTGAGTGAGGAGGTCGGAGGAGTGCGCGAGGAGGTGAGGCACTGTAAGGAGCACATGGAGAAGGAGGTGAGAAAGGGGACTGTAAAGTTACAAGGGGGCATAGAGGTCCTGACGCAGGAGGTGGAACAGCTGACGGAGGGACAAAAAGGACTAACGGAGCAGGTTCAAAGGAACACTGCAGTACTAGGAGGGTTAAAAGTGACACAGAAAGAACTAAAAAATGACTTGGTAGCGACGAAGAGGGAATGTCAGATGGTACGTGAGGGACTGACAACGAGGTTGGACGAGGTGATAGAGGTAATGGAGACGAAGGACCGGCAGGTGAGGACGCACCTGGAAACGGTCAAGGTAGCCTTGGAGGACGAGCTTGAGGAGACGTACCGGGGAATAAAAGAGGTGAAGCACAAATTAGAAGAAGTGGAAGAAGGGATGAGCGAAATTAAGAAGCGACGGAGAGGGGATAAGAAAGAAATAAAAGAGGAGATAAAAGAATTGGTCCAAAGTCTGTGTTTGGATCGTGATGATGTGCTCATTAACCGGATGAGGGATTCGCAGGTGATGGAGGAGAAGCGAAGAGGAAGAGGACCCGGAGTAAGTGGTGACCAATATGGTCGTGCGTATGATGCGCCAGGGGATTTAAGAAGCTTGGGGGTCGAGATGGACCCGGGTGTTCGTGAGAGGCCGTGGGTGAAGTGTGCGACAGGTCTGGTGTGCGAAAAAGGAGGTGTGCAAGAAAGTCCGACTCTGGGGTGTGTGAGGAAAAAGTGCGTGCCAAGGAGTGAGGGTGCTGGCGAGAGTGAGTCGGTCGTAGCGCGTGTGCGAGGGAGCACATGGAAGCGCGGTGTGGTAAGTGTTACAGAGGGTGTGACGGGAGAGTGTGCGCAGGAGTGTGCGCGAGAAAGGTGTGTGACGGACAGGTGCATGAGGAAAGAGTGCGCTGTCAGAAGTAAGGAAGAGTGTCCACCTGTGGTGAGTGTTACAGAGGGTGTGACGGGAGAGTGTGCGCGAGAGAGGTGTGTAACGGACAGGTGCATGAGGAAAGAGCGCGCTGTCAAGAGTAAGGGTGAGTGCGCTGTCAGGAATGGAGGTGAAAGTAGTGAGAGTGACATGGAGCGTGAGTTAGTTGTGACAGGTGAGCGAGGATGTACACCTGGGATGGAAGGATGCACACCTGGAATGGTAGAGCGTGAGTGGGAATGCACGCTGGAGTTGGTGGTGAGGCACGTGGTTGGGTGTGTGAATGAGGGCACACCTGTGATTGTCACAGAGGAGGTGACCGAGGAGGGGGCGCGAAGAGGAGTATTGGTGAGGTGTGCGAACAACGAATGTGTGCCAAAGTGTTCGGTGGTCAGGTGTGTGACCAAGGCTGTGAGTGGAATGGGTGTACCTGGGTGTGTAAGGAAAGGTACGAGGAGCATGGGCACGGCTGGATGTGTGAGCAAAGAACGGGCTGCGGGGTGTAAGCGTCCAGGTGAAGCATCGACGTTAGACGGGGTAGAGTTTAGAACGACTTATAGCCGAATCGGGCCCTCGGTGCGTGCTGGGCCTCGCTTTGAACGGCCGCGTCCGTGCTCCACTAGGCGGAGCGGGCGGCCCGATAGAAAGAGTCGTCATGGCGACCACTTTTTGTTGAGGCATTCCGGCAGGTCGAGATCGGGACATTGGATGGCTCCGTGCCGAGATGGTGCGTGGGATCTCGGCCCGGGTAAACCTCCTTCCCTGCACCGAGTGCCGGACGCATCCAGCCGCTGGCACAAAACAACCAGCATTCATTGTTTGGCTTTACGAAGCCGGGCTTTGGACAGGAATTGGCGCACCGAGAGGCAGTAGTGAGTAGACTGGGTGATGAGGATAGTGTTTTGGCCCCAAAATTAGAGAAAAACAAAATTTGATGATTGGCAAGGGATTGGCAGTAGTGATTGGCAGATGATGGGCAGTGATTGGCCAAATTTTTAATTTGTTGAAATTTGATGTGCAAAATTGGTAGTGAGCGATGGGCCCAGTGGGTAAGGCTGGCATCCCTGCCACCCTTCCCATGGGGGGCAAAGGAGCAATAGTTTATGGGGTGTATGGCAGTGAAAACTAGCCCGGGTGGGTTAGGTTATATTGATAGGGCCCTAGAAGATGACATTAGGTAACGTTAAGTTTAGTTAGTGACTGATACCTGTAGTGGGGACGCAGGTAGCTTAGTGTGGATTATAATGACGTGGGAGCGCAATAGTTTAAAGGGACGACTGGGAAGCGCAAGTTTCAGAGGGGAGTAGTTAGCTGAGATGATGCCGTGTGTGTGAGGATTGAACAGGTGAGAATTGAACAGGTGTGATTGCACAGGTGTGCAACTGGACAGGTGTGTGGAGCAGTGTATGAGTAGTGAGTGTGTGGATCAGCGCGAATGCGCTTGGGGAGAGAAGGGTGCAGGTGGCACCAGGTGTGAGAGCACAGGTGTGCAGGTACAGGTGTGTGGAGAGAGTTGGAGTGAGTGGTACGGAGTGGTGTGCATGGTGCGAAGGTGTGGATGGGGGAAGAGTGGACCCCTTTCACGAGTACCCGGGGCGGGTAGTGTAAGTGTTAGGTAGAGGGTACAGGTAAATTGTGGTTGGATATTGGCATCTGTGGTGCGGTTGCAGAATGGCGTTGTGAATGGGTGCATTAGTGTCGTGGAAATGGCTGGGCGTGTAGCCTGTTAGTGTGTGTAGTTGGTTGGGCACTCCACCACTGTGAGGATGTCGGCCAGGTGAGGGCGCAGGTGGGCTCTGGGAGCCGGTAGAGTTGTGGATGGGGCCCGAGGATCCGGAGGATGGACCCGGGTAGCCCAGTGCCAGAGAGGGCACCGAGTGGGGAGAGTGCCAGAGGGCCTTCCCCAGGTAGTTAGGTTAGGGTGAGGAGCAGGTAAGCTCGGAGGCAACTGCAGTGGTGGAGGTGTGCAGGTGGGTAGACCCACTGGGAGAGGTACACGCCACAGCCCAGAAATTGTTTGAGGGCACCGGGAGATGAATCGGGGGAGTGAGACCCCAAATTGAAAAGCACCACAGTTTGGCCAATGGGAATTGGTTTTTAGAACCCATAGTGTAAGAGGGCCAATGGTTTGGCCGGAGAAAGACCCCAGGTAGTGTAAAGTTGTTAAAGTCATTTAGGAAATAGTTAGGATTGATGAACCTGTCGCACCATACGCAGCCACTTGCCTGAGGTGATGATGATGACTCCACACCTGTGTTTTCTTTGTTCTGTGTGCAGAAATGAGAATTGCTGTGTGGATTGGTGAGACGCATCACGACGTGGATGAGACATTGGGGTGATTCCATCTCTCCCTCCTTAGGAGGGACTGATGATGAATTGGTGATGGCAAATTTTGATGAGAGTTGGGAATAGCAAATTTGATTGGTTAGGAGGGAGAGAAGACGAATTTGGTATATGGGAGGAACGGGGAAGACAGTAGGGATGTTTGTTGATTTGTAAAGTAGATGTTTATGGGTAGTGTTGTGTTTTGTGGATACAGTAAGGGGTAAGGGAGGGGCCATGTAGGTTACCTGGTGGGGTGGGGGGGCGTACGGTAGGAACGTACCTGTCTCACCTGGTTCCCATGTGCCCCCAGTGTGCATTACCTTGCATTGCGTGCACTTTTGCGCCCTTACCACCTTACTCACTTGTCTGCTTCTTTTGTCTCCCACCTCCGAGGATCTGGCTTTGGGGTAGAGAGAGAGGAGAGAGAGGTGCTGGCTACGCAGTTGTGGGCCTGCACTTTCGCTGCTTGCTGCTTGGATCGATACACCATACGGACCGCAATGTTTGTGGCCACCCACAATGGACCGCAGTTCTTTTGCGGCCAAGCACCACCCGTGGAAGGACCTATGGGTCAACGTGGCACCTATGCCAAACAGGTGAACCACTAACAGTTGGCCCCCTGACGGCCACAATATAGAAATGGACGCGGGTGGCGCCTTTCTTTATTTTTGAAAGAATTAAGAAGGCCAAGTGCACCACACGAAGGCAAGACCAGCGGCAGAACATCGGCCGGCTGCGACACCACACAATGATTCATAAACACTTTATTGGTGCACCGGATGGTGCTCACTGTGTGATGGGGTGGTGCTTGATGCTTGGAAGGGGTGCTCTGCACATTATTAAAGGCCGTAGGCCACAGAGCACTCGTGGGTTGGTGTATCGATGCTGGCATGCGTGCTCTCTCTATGCATAACATCTGCATGTGTTCCTCCAAAAACAGGTCCTGGATCGTAGTGTAAATATCAGCGTAGTCTTGTGTAAATAATGCTCCCTACCGGCTGTATGTTTAGTTTGAGAATTCTTTCCGGATTCGGTTATCCTGTGGGTGTGTTTCTGTGAGGAGAAGGGTGCAACGTCGCAGGGGGACATATTTACTCATTTGTGAATATCTGTAAAACTGTCGCACTCAGGGTAGAGTTAATAGTAGAGGGAACTACATTGCGTGCCACACTAAAGTAGGTAAAAATTTATCTGGTCGGGACGCCCCGAGGGTAGAGAAGGGTGCAATGTTGCGAATATGGAATTTGGCCTCCATATCCGCTTGTAAATATTCCCCTATTTCCCCAATATTCCCCAACTATCCCCAATCCCCCATTCCCTAGTCCCATTGTCTGTAAACAACACTCTGTAGAACCGACCTTCCCCTTTTTCCCCCATTAAATGTCGTGCCCAGGTCCACCGCATCACACGTAGACAACTTTCGGACATCTTGCTAGTTATTCTTAGTCTATGTCAGTTAAGGACTCGTTTCCATTAATTATGACTTTTCGTTGCACCAGAATGTGATTATATGGCACCAGTAGTGAGTTTAGGACCTTTCCCATACCTCCTCCCATCTTCTTCCCCAAACAACAACAATAACAACAACTACAACAACAATTACAACTACAACTACGACTACAACAACAGAGGGGCGGGGAGTGTGCGTCCTCACACAGGCTCGGTTACCCGCCATGACCATGCGCTCCACGGCGTTACCACGAAGGGGCTGGCTGTCAGCTCCTCGTCAGGGGCGGAGCCAGCAACCCCCCCACGCACCCAATGAGAAGCAACGTGCCGATTCCATCTGGGGTGGAGCTAACGAGCCGAGGGCGTGTCACTCCCCGCCGGATATACGCGGCCACGTACCGGACGTGACGTCAGATGCGCCCCCAGCTTGAGACGACAAGACGCCACCTCGAGCGCTGTTGAAACCTCCCGCATCTCTGGACCGGACCGGGTCGATTCTGCCCTGAGCCCAGGTGCACCTGGAGCCATTGATACCCGCCTTTCCTGCCATCAATCCCCGTGTGAGTCAGCCTTTTGTCCCGTTTATCTGTCGTCTGTTGGGAATAATATAAGAGTGTGTCTAAGTGCTTGTCTTTCTATGCTGTACCTCTCGTCCCTGTAATCTGACCTTCCGAACGAATATAATCTCCTCCGGAGGTCTTGAGAACCGTATCCTTGGTGTCGCGTCATTTGAATCCCAGCCGTGGTGTCCTTTTCCTTTATTGACCGAGCGTAGCGCGATTAGTCAACGTTCGGGTATAATCGGGTAACTTGTGCAGACGTGGTCATACCAAAACCGCTCGGTAAACTAACATCCACCACCGCGTCTGTAACAATATATATATATATATATATATATATATATATATATATATATATATATATATATAGATATATATATATATATATATATATATATATATATATATATATATATATATATATATATATATATATATATTGTTGTGGATATGAGGATTGTGTTTTTTTTATTGTGTAGTACATTGTAAAATATCACCCTCCTTCCTCCAGTGGTGTATAAAGGTCAAAGTGCGTCCCGTAATTAGGTCATAAACAATCACGTTAGTCAATCATAGATTTCCTCCTTGTTGGTAGTTTATTTCCTTATTCTATGTAGGTTAAGGCTGTGTCTTCCATTAATTGACACTCCATTGCACCGAATTCAATCGATAGATCCCCTTTCATTTTCATTAACAAAGCCTCGATTGCCAACTGCATTCGCCGCAGCTATTGGGCGGTTTTCACCGTGACTCCATTAGCCACGAGGTGGGCTCGGAGAAGAAGGAGGAGGAGCCGCCGAACCCAGGGCGTTGGCCGCCCCTCGTCATCAAGGGCGGAGCCAGAGAGCCCGTGCCGACCAATCAGGGCTGAGGCGAGCTCACCGATGGGCGTGTTCTAGAGGCCGGCAGCTTGATCGCCGGCAGCGTTCTAAAAAGCGCGGGCGGAAGCCTTTGACAGAAGTGCCAAGAGAGAGTTGCAAAAAGTGCCAAGAAAGAGTTGCACCAAGGTTCCAAGAAAGAGTTGCGCCAGAGAAAAGGAGTCCTGAGAGCAAGCATTGAGAGAAGTGTCCAGACGAGCTTGGTAAAGGCAGAGGAAGGGATCCCCACGGAGAGTTGCGCCCATTCAGAAGTTGGCTCCACCAGCAGTTTTGACTCCACCAGGCAGCTTCGACCCGTTACCCCGCAGGAACCGGATTGTGGTGGCATCGGTGGCCGTCGAGGTCCAGCCCGATGTCCCGTGCGGGATCGAGCCCAAACCATCTGCCCCAGCTGAACCTTCCCATTCCTCCTTCCAATCATTCCTGCCTGCAAATTCCCCATTCGTGTGAGTCCGTCTTTTGTTTGTCCTGTCCAGGGTACTAATTAAGACTGTAATAGGTAAGCTAGAATTTTCACTGTGTCCTTCTGGTCCGTCCCTCTTTCTGCTTTATTTTATTATCCTTCCTCCTCCTTGGTTTCTTTTGATTGTAAATAGCAAATAAATCATATTCGTATTTCAAACCTTTTTGTCTTCTTCTTCTTCTTCTTCTTCTTCTTCACATCCGTGTCGTCTTTGTCTTTTCCAAATTGAATACCTGTGGCACGATTTGGCCAACGTTTCAGGATCGGGTCTAGTCATTGTTCACGGTTCGGGCCGCGGCTGCCATCCGCTCGGCAATCCAGTAACATCTTATCCGCGGTCGCGAACGAAGCTGCTCACCGGTCTTTTCGGAGGCCGCAGTGCAGCTTCAGGGATCACGTCGGTCAGTGATAATCGAGGGGACTAATCCCCCTCAAAGGGGAACCATAGGCCGACGTTGGGTTCCGTAACAATATATATATATATATATATATATATACATATATATATATATATATATATATATATATATATATATATATATATATATATATATAATTTACAAAATTATATTTACAAATATAATTTGGTTAAAATAATTGTAAATTACAAAATTTACAAATAATTGTAAACAAAGCTGCCAGTGTGGAAAGGCTATCACATCTTAATGTACTTATATTGACCCAATAAACATTTTAGTACCACTTAGGTTTGGTCACCCCAGGTGGTACCGATATCTGGCCTGGCCCATGGACTAATATAACTTGTTAGTTTTGAAGTGTAAAACATCTGAGATGCTTTGTAACAACATGTAACATCGATCACGAAGGAACTTGCTGTGGCATGGATGGATCCAACAGATGGCGCTGACAGACCACAAATGCAAACTCTTCTCTTGTCGAACTCCTTTCTTCCCTTCCCTCCCCCCTCCCCCCAGAACTAGTCTGCTCCCCTCCTAGCCCTCCCCCCTGCCCTGACCCTCTCCTGTACTTTATTTGATCTGCCCACTGTATAATAACCATGGAAAACCAGCTGGAGGATCTTTTTCCTCTTCCTTTCTTTCTTTGTACTTTGTTCATTGGATGTTGTCTTGAGATTTAATATCAAGATTGTGGTGTGCTTTATATTATCTTCTTGTAAACCTGGAAGTAAGGTCTATATGTTTCATTAAAAATCAGTCAATTATCTTAAACAGTTTGTGGACATCAATCATCGAGTCCTCTGTCTCTCAATCAAGGCTAAATTAATTGGTGCCACGGCAGATGGCGACCATGAGACGGGATACTGACGCTGGAGCGATCTGGAGTGACAGGGGAGCAGGAAAGTGTGTGGGGGTGAATGCAAAGAGATGGAAGGTAAAGGACAAATTCTGTACCCTGTTAAATCTGTGTTGTGGATATGAGGATTGTATTTTTTTTATTGTGTGCTTTATTATTATTATTGCTTTATTCTGAGCCCTCCTTGCTCCAGTGTGTATAAAGGTCAAAGGGCGTCCCGGTAGTTAATTCCATAAAGCATACATTGAAGGACACTATAATATCCCTGTTCAGTAGTTTATTTCCTTATTCTGTGTGTCAGGTTAAGGCTTTGTCTTCCATTAAAATGACACTCCATTGCACCAAGTGAAATAGATAGATTCCCTTCATTCCCATTCCCAAAACCTCCATTTCCCCTTTCGTCATGGCCAAGCCAGTTTGTTACAGCTGCGGGTTGTTTTCGCCCCAAAGCCGCCATTGAACATGTGCTCGGGTTGGGGAAGAAAGGCGTGCCCGCCCGTCGTCATCAAGGGCGGAGCCAGAGGGTCGCGCGACCAACCAGGGCCGAGGTGAGCACACCGATGGGCGTGTCCGAAAAGCCGGCGGCTTAATCGCCGGAGGCGCTATAAAAGCGCGGGCGCAAGAGTGATGAGGAGCTGCGTAGAGAGGTCCATGACAAGAGAGGTCCATGACAAGAGAGGTCCATGACAAAAGAGAGGTCCATGAAGGAGCTGAGTTGTGTGGTTTTGGTCAGTCAGTGGTTGTTCAGTTGTGTCGTCAGTGGTCGAGGGTGGTCAGTGGTTGCAACATGGTTGTCGATGGTGAGGAGTTGTTGGAGAGAGATCATCCAGGGAAGCAAAAGCCTGCTATTCGTCACCTTGCTCGCCAAAGTTGGACTAAAAAGGAGTTAACAGCAAGAAGCCTGGAGAAAGCACGCGACGTCCACGCAGCAACAACAGCAGCGTGGGGCCTCAACGGCAGTTTGAGGAAACGGCACCGCCGATCGTGCTGCAGAACCCGTTGGACCTTCCTTTCCCTCCAGCCATCCACCTGCCATTCCTATCATCATCCCCCGTGTAAGTGTGTTTGTAGTCTGTCTTTTGTCTTGTCCCTGGGAATAAGTTAAGCCTGTAGATAAGCCAGTAATTTTCACTGTGTCACCTGCTTTTTCCATGTTCCCTGTATATAACCGTGACTGCTCCTTTTGCTTGTGTGTGTAAATAATAAATCCCGTTACTCTTCTGTACGTCTTCTTCTTCCTCTTTACATTCGGTCGCTTTAGAGTTTTCCATATTGAATATCTGTGGCGCGATACGGCCAACGTTCGGGTGAATCGGGTGAATCGGGGAAACTGTTAGGTCGCGGTGCCTCCACTCGGCAAACAACATCCTTATCCGCGGACCGTAACAATTGGTGTCGGGAGCGGGGTCGGAGCCGAAGCGCGCGTAACGCGCTCAAAATTACAAGCTGCTGAAATTGTAAAAAAAACAAAAAAAAAACCCAAACTTTGAAATCGCGCCATGGCTGGTCAAGGCGATCGGATGCAGGTGGGTGAGCTAGAGGAGGGGTTAGGAGTAACCCAGGATCAGAGGGACGAAGTAGAGGAGAACAATGAGGAGGTGGTTGAGGAGGTATCAGGCGCACAAAATGGCGCCCTCGCGCACATGGTTATTGTGGCGCCAAATTTAGCCGTGCCCGTGACCGTAGCAGCACCGGTGAATTTGGACCTCTTTATGATACAAATAAGGGCGCTCATGGTCCAGACAAGTGAAGACCTGAGGAATGACTTGAGGAACCGGATGGATGCTCAGGGTGAGCAATTGAGGGGCCAAATGAGGGATGAAGCGAAGGGTACTAGTGAACAATTAAGAGACTGGTTAAACAATATGGGAAATAAATTTGAGGGTTTAGACAATGGGATAGAAGGGGTGAAACATGGGTTCATGGGGGTGGAAAATAGAATGGCTGCCCAGGAGAATCAGATAAAAGAGGTGAAAAAGGGGTTAATGGGGTTAGAAAATAGGATGGAAGACAAATTGCGGGAGATAGGGGAGCAAGCCGCCCGAGAAATTAAACGAATGGGAGAGCAGATAGAGGAGGTGAAAATCGGGGTAGAAGCCAAATTGGATGCTCAGAGGGATGAATTGGGACAGATGAGGGTGGCATCTACAAAAGAGAGGGAGGAGATGAAAGAGGAGATACGACGAGGTGTAAGTGAGGAGATCTCAGGGGTACGCGAGGAGGTAAAGCGAGGTGAAAAGCGTATGGAGAAAGAGGTGAGAAATGGAACGGCTAGGTTACAGGGGGGCATAGAGGACCTGACGGAGGAGGTGGAGCAGCTGACAGTGGGACAGACGGAGTTAGTGGAGCAGGTTCAAAGGAACACTGCGGTACTAGGAGGTTTAAAAGCGACACAAAACGACATTAAAAATGACTTAATAGCGACACAGAGGCAATGTCAGATGGTACGTGAGGGACTGACAACGAGGTTGGACGAGGTGACAGCGGTAATGGAGGCGAAGGACCGGCAGGTGAGGACGCACATAGAAACGGTCAAGGTAGCCTTAGAGGACGAAATTGAGGAGACGTACCGGGAAATAAAAGAGGTGAAGCAAAAGTTAAAGGAGGTGGAAGAGGGGGTGAGTGAAATTAAGAAGAGACGGACAGAAACTAAGAGAGAAATACAGGAGGAGATGATGGAATATGTACAAGGTCGGTGCTCAAATCGTGATGATGTGCTCGCTAACCAAATAAAGAGTTTGCAGGTGGCGAAGGAGGTGCGGAGACAAGGTGCCAAGGTGAGTGGCGATATATTCGGCAATGTATATGATGTGAGGGGAGCTTCAGTCGGCTTGGGGGTTGATTTGGATCCGGGTGTTGTGAGAGGCCGTTGGTGAAGTGTGTGACAGGTACGGTGTGCGAAGGAGGAGGTGTGCGAGAATGTCAGACTCTGGGGTGTGTGAGGAAAAAGTGCGCACCAACGAGTGAGTGTGCTGTCGAGAGTGAGTTGGTCGTAGCACGTGTGCGAGGGGGCACATGGAAGCGCGGAGTGGGGAATGTTACAGAGGATGTAATGAGAGAGTGTACACCTGTGGTGAGTGTTACGGAGGAAGTAACGGGAGAGTGTGCGCAAGAGGATGCGCGAGAAAGGTGTGTAACGGACGGGTGCATGGGGAAAGAGTGCGCTGTCAAAAGTAAGGAAGAATGCACACCTGTGGTGAGTGTTACAGAGGGTGTAACGGGAGAGGGTGCGCAAGAGTGTGCGCGAGAAAGGTGTGTAATGGACAGGTGCATGAGGAAAGAGTGCGCTGTCGAGAGTAAGGGTGAGTGCGCTGTCAAGAGTGGTGGTGAGAGTAGTAAGAGTGACATGGAGCGTGAGTTGGTTGTGACAGGGGAGAGAGGATGCACACCTGGAATGGAAGGAAGCACACCTGGAATGGTAGAGCGTGTGTGGGAATGCACACTGGAATTGGTAGTGAGGCACGTGGTTGGGTGTGCAAGTGAGAGCACACCTGTGGTTGTCACAGAGGAGGTGACCGAGGAGGGGGCGCGAAGAGGTGTGTTGGTGAGGTGTGCGAACGACGAAGGTGTGCGGTGGTCAGGTGTGTGACCAAGTCTGTGAGCGAAAGAACGAGTGCAATAGCGAAGTACGCGGGGTGTACGGGCGGCGTTGGAGCACCGAGCTCGGTGAGGGTGAAAGGGGTAGCGTATGCGTGTGAGCATGCAGGTGAAGCATCGACGGTAACCGGGTTAGCGGTTAGAGCGACTTATAGCCGAATCGGGCCCTCGGTGCGCGTCGGGCAGCTTCGCGTGCCGCGAGGACTAGCGGGGATCCGAACCACGGCGGTTTCGAAAGAACCGCCGTACGCGATCCACGCTTGGCCTCGCTTTGAACGTCCGCGTCCGTGCTCCGCTAGGCGGAACGGGCAGCCCGATAGGAAGGGTCGTCATGGCGACCCCTTTTTGTTGAGGCGTTCCGGCAGGTCGAGATCGGGCCATTGGACGGCTCTGTGCCGAGGTGGTGCATGGGATCTCGGCCCGGGTAAGCGTCCTTCCCTGCACCGAATGCGGGACGTATCCAGCCGCCGGCACCAGGCAACCCGCATTCATTGCTCGGCTGTACGAAGCCGAGCTTTAGAAGTGAATTGGCGCACCGAGAGGATCTTGTAAGTAGACGGGTGATGAGCTTAGTGTTTTGCACCCGAAATTAGGAAAACAAAATTTGAGGATCGGCAGTGATGATTGGCAGTGATGATTGGCAGAGTGATGATTGGCAGATGATTGGCAAATATTTGATTTGTGGAATTTGGAGAGCAAAATTGGTAGTGAGAGATACTCGATGTGATGTGATGGCAACTCTGCCATCTCTCACAAAGCGGGGGCAAAGGAGCACTAGATTTATGGGGTTTATGGCAGTGTAAGCTCGCCGAGGGAGGGTTTGGATAATGTGTAGGGACCTAGAAGATGACCTTCGGTAACGGTAAGATTAGGTAGTGACAATGATACCGGAAGTGGGGACGCAGGTAGATTAGTGTGGATGATAATGATGTGGTATGTGCTTAGTTTAAAGGGAAGACGGGGAGCACTAAGTTAGCAAGGCAACAGGTAGATGAGATGATGCCGTGTGTTTGAGGATTGGAAGTGTATTGTGAAAAGTGTGTAAGGAACAGGTGTGATTGCACAGGTGTGCAACTGAACAGGTGGATGGAGCAGTGTTTGAGTGAGTGATGGTGATGAGTATTGTGCTGACCAAATGGTCCAGGAAGAGGAGGAGGGTGCAGGTGGCACCAGGTATGATTGCACAGGTGTGCAACAACAGGTGTATGGGATAAATGGTTGTGTGGAATATATGGAGTATTGGAATGGATGGTCGTGGAGTGAGTAGGATGGAAACTATGGAGTGGAGTGGATGGTGCGAAGGTGTGAATGGGGGAAGGATGGACCCCCATCAACCATCATGAATACCCGGGGCGGGTAGTGTAAGTGTTCGGTAGAGGGTACAGGTAAATTGTGGTTGGATATTGGCATCTGTGGTGCAGGTGAAAGAATGATGTTTGGATGGGTGCATTAGTGTTGTGGAAATGGCTGGGCGTGTAGCCTGTTAGTGTGTGTAGTTGGTTTGGGCACTCCACCACTGTGAGGATGTCGGCCAGGTGAGGCCGCAGGTGGGCTCTGGGAGCCGGTAGAGTTGTTGTGGATGGGGCCCGAGGATCCGGAGGACGGACCCGGGTAGCCCAGTGCCAGAGGGCACCAAGGGGTGACAGAGCCAGGAGGGGCCTTCCCCAGTAGATAGGTTAGGTTAAGGAGCAGGTAAGCTCAGGTGGCAACTACAGTGGTGGAGGTGTGCAGGTGGGTAGACTGCTGGGAGAGCTACACGACCCAGCCCGGAAATTGTGCAGGGGCACCGGGAGATTAATCGGGGGAGTGAGACCCCAAATTGAGAAGCACCACAGTTTGGGCAATGGGAATTGGTTTTTGGAACCCATCGTGTAAGTTGGCCAATGGATTAGCAGGGAAAGACCCCGGTTAGTGTAAAGAGTATTAGTCATTTAGAGAATAGTTAGGATTGAAGTCTCCTCGCACCATCTGCATCCACTCACCTGGGATGACGTACCTCCACACCATGCCAGGTTGTTTTTATTATTTTACTGTGCAAATGTTTGGAATGTGAGACGCATCATGACGTGGGTGTGACATTGTGCTTTGTTGTTCCATCTCTTCCTCCTGATGAGGATTGATGATGAATTGGTGATGGCAAATTTTGAAGTAGAGGGATTGTGGTGACGAATTTGGTGTTGGGGAAATATGGGGAAGACGTGACGGTAGTGACGGATTTGTAAATGAGTAGATTTTGTAAATATGGGGTAAGGGCAAGGGTAGTGTCGGTGACAGGGGGGGTGACGTACGGTAGGGACGAGCTTTCTCACTTCGCTCTCCGTACGCACTTCGCCTTGCATTGCCTTTGTTGATGTGTACTCTTGTGACCTTACCCCTCGCTCATCTGTCTTGTCCCCCTTTTGTCTCCCACATGAGGACCTGAGCGCCACTGGGCACCGAGGGGAGCGTGCGTGAGTCCGCCATTGTGCGCCCAGAACTCCCAGAACCAGTTGTCTGCATCGATGCACCACATTATGGACCACATGTCTGTGGCCGAGCACCACTTATGGACCCCATGGTTTGGGGCATGGCCCCTCTGCTGGAACCGGCCATGAAGGCCCGAAATCTTGCTGGCGGAACTTGATCACAGGGCACCGATGCCCCACAGGTGAACCATACATAGTCGGCCCCTGTGGGCCATAAATAAAATAGACATGGACACATTGGGTGCATTTTTTATAACAAATAGGCCGCCAGCAAAGGAAGATGACAACATCAGGAAAGAAATAAGAATAGCCAGCAGAGGGAGCGGAAGAGCAAGAGACCACCTGCAGGGTTAGGGGTTGTTTGGTTATTTTTATTCATTGAACAGTGATGACTGTGCACCGATTGGTGCTTGAGGGTGTATTGGTGTGTTTTTGGGTGCTTTCATGGTGCGTCGATGCAGAGCAGACTGTCTCCCCCCCAGAAAGAACAATCACAGGTCCTGGGTTGCGTTTTTAAATAAAGTAGCGTCACTGTAAATAATGCTCCCCACCGTCAGTGTGTAGTTTGAAGACCATTCCGCAATTCGGTTAGCTGTGGGTGTGAATCTGTTAGGCAGGGTGCAATGGAGCAGCGGGACATATTTATTTATGTTTTAAAACTGTCGCACTCAGGGTCAGGTTAAAAGTAGAGGGAACTACACCTACGTGTCACACTAAATTAAAGTTGTAGGCCTGGGGATGGACCTGAAGAAAGGAGGGTGCAGTGTTGCGGATATGAGGATTGTATTTTTTTTATTGTGTGCTTTATTATTATTATTGCTTCATTCTGAGCCCTCCTTGCTCCAGTGTGTATAAAGGTCAAAGGGCATCCCGGTAGTTAATTCCATAAAGCATACATTGAAGGACACTATAATATCCCTGTTCAGTAGTTTATTTCCTTATTCTGTGTATCAGGTTAAGGCTTTGTCTTCCATTAAAATGACACTCCATTGCACCAAGTGAAATAGATAGATTCCCTTCATTCCCATTCCCAAAACCTCCATTTCCCCTTTCGTCATGGCCAAGCCAGTTTGTTACAGCTGCGGGTTGTTTTCGCCCCAAAGCCGCCATTGAACATGTGCTCGGGTTGGGGAAGAAAGGCGTGCCCGCCCGTCATCATCAAGGGCGGAGCCAGAGGGTCGCGCGACCAACCAGGGCCGAGATGAGCACACCGATGGGCATGTCCGAAAAGCCGGCGGCTTAATTGCCGGAGGCGCTATAAAAGCGTGGGCGCAAGAGTGATGAGGAGCTGCGTAGAGAGGTCCATGACAAGAGAGGTCCATGACAAAAGAGAGGTCCATGAAGGAGCTGAGTTGTGTGGTTTTGGTCGGTCAGTGGTTGTTCAGTTGTGTCGTCAGTGGTCGAGGGTGGTCAGTGGTTGCAACGTGGTTGTCGATGGTGAGGAGTTGTTGGAGAGAGATTGTCCAGGGAAGCAAAAGCCTGCTATTCGTCGTCTTGTTCGCCAAAGTTGGACCAAAAAGGAGTTAACAGCAAGAAGCCTGGAGAAAGCACGCGACGTCCACACAGCAACAGCAGCAACAACAGCAGCGTGGGGCCTCGACAGCAGTTTGAGGAAACGGCACCGCCGATCGTGCTGCAGAACCCGTTGGACCTTCCTTTCCCTCCAGCCATCCACCTGCCATTCCTATCATCATCCCCCGTGTAAGTGTGTTCGTAGTCTGTCTTTTGTCTTGTCCCTGGGAATAAGTGAAGCCTGTAGATAAGCTAGTAATTTTCACTGTGTCACCTGCTTTTTCCATGTTCCCTGTATATAACCGTGACTGCTCCTTTTGCTTGTGTGTGTAAATAATAAATCCCGTTACTCTTCTGTACGTCTTCTTCTTCCTCTTTACATTCGGTCGCTTTAGAGTTTTCTATATTGAATATCTGTGGCGCGATATGGCCAACGTTCGGGTGAATCGGGGAAACTGTTAGGTCGCGGTGCCTCCGCTCGGCAAACAACATCCTTATCCGCGGACCGTAACAATATATATATATATATGTATATCTATCTATAATTCCAGTAATCTCTGTGTGTTTGTTTGTCTGTGACCGCTGTTTCTCGACAACCACGGGTCCGATATACTTGAAACTTGCCAGGTATATTGCTGGGGACCCGAGGATGTGCCTTTTCAAGGTTTTAAATTAATCGCAGAAGTAGTTACCGAGCTATGTCCAAAAAACGATTCAACCAATCAGAGAGCAGCGAGCTATCACGTGTGCCGAACGTGGCGAACACACTCTGCCTCGGATGGCACATTTGAGAGCGTATTCATTTATTTCCCGTCGGCAAACTATGTTGGCGCTATGTTGGCATTAAACTATGTTTTAAAACGAATTAAAACGAATTTGCGATTCTTTCGCTTTCCTGCGATATGCGACCTTCCGGAGCTCCTGTGAGAGTGTGCGCCATTACGGATAGTAATTCAATTAAAAACATAAAAACATTGTCCCAATTCAGTCAGAGCGAAGGGCGTTGTTTTAAGCGAAGAGCGTTTCATTTTTCCCCTAAAATTCAGTCGCCGGACGGTGAAAGCTTTTTTTTGGGGGCAGCTACTGGCAGCCACGTACGGCCAATCACAGGACACGTTGTTGTGTCGACGTGCCGTGTTGTTTTCCTTCGCGGTTTGGAATGTTTTTCCTTTTCATTTTTTTTCTCTTCTCTTTCTACTTGATGATGGTAGCAGTTCTGTACTCGCAAGCCGTTCGCCGTTCGCTTTGGCGTTGCGAATGGACCAAAACATTTCATGGACCAAACCATTTCATGTAAAGCGTTCGCCGTTCGCTTTGGCGTTGCGAATGGACCAAAACATTTCATGGACCAAACCATTTCATGTAAATAGAGGGGGGGGATATAATTTTAGATATATATATAGTACGGGCATGCCCTAGTATATCTAATTTACAAAATTATATTTACAAATATAATTTTGTTAAAATAATTGTAAATTACAAAATTTACAAATAATTGTAAACAAAGCTGCCAGTGTGGAAAGGCTATCACATCTTAATGTACTTATATTGACCCAATAAACATTTTAGTACCACTTAGGTTTGGTCACCCCAGGTGGTACCGATATCTGGCCTGGCCCATGGACTAATATAACTTGTTAGTTTTGAAGTGTAAAACATCTGAGATGCTTTGTAACAACATGTACCATCGATCACGAAGGAACTTGCTGTGCCAAGGATGGATCCAACAGATGGCGCTGAGAGACCACAAATGCAAACTCTTCTCTTGTCGAACTCCTTTCTTCCCTTCCCTCCCCGCCTCCCCCCAGAACTAGTCTGCTCCCCTCCTAGCCCTCCCCCCTGCCCTGACCCTCTCCTGTACTTTATTTGATCTGCCCACTGTATAATAACCATGGAAAACCAGCTGGAGGATCTTTTTCCTCTTCCTTTCTTTCTTTGTACTTTGTTCTTTGGATGTTGTCTTGAGATTTAATATCAAGATTGTGGTGTGCTTTATATTATCTTCTTGTAAACCTGGAAGTGAGGTCTATATGTTTCATTAAAAATCAGTCAATTATCTTAAACAGTTTGTGGACATCAATCATCGAGTCTTCTGTCTCTCAATCAAGGCTAAATTAATTGGTGCCACGGCAGATGGCGACCGTGAGACGGGATACTGACGCTGGAGCGATCTGGAGTGACAGGGGAGCAGGAAAGTGTGTGGAGGTGAATGCAAAGAGATGGAAGGTAAAGGACAAATTCTGTACCCTGTTAAATCTGTCTTCACCTCGCGTACTACAATCTCTCTCTTCTCACTCCACATCGTCTGGTAACATATTCAAGAACCAATTGCTGATTTTTGATGACCGTGCATTGTGTATGATGTGTGTTTATCTGTTTGCTTGTTCTTGCAGTCGTTTTTATTATGTACAGGTGTAAAACCCGCTCGCAGGTTGATGTGTAAGTTCAGTGATTTGTGTTAAAGATTCGGTTTGGGGGCACCGGGCTCGGAACGAGTGGAATAACCCTTGTGTGTGTGACCTAGTGTGTGTTATCTGGTGTGTGTTATCTGGTTCTGGCCATTTAAAGATTTGGTGTGGGCACCGGATGTTGATCGCATGAAATACCCTGGTGTGTTTGAGAGTCGGACAGATCTGATTTGATCTAGTTTTGACTGGTTAAACACAGGTTGTCCACATCTTGTAGCGGTGGTTAAACTGTGTCACGGACCTACTCTTACTGCAGAAGAAGGCGTTGTGAACCGCGATTTGTGGTGTGAAGTGATTTGGTTGTTTATTTGTCACAGCATATGACAGTTGTGTATTTAAGTTTGGTTGCTGATAACCAGTTGGATCTGGTGTCAATGAATTGCTTACAGTATTCAATTGTGTTGTGTTAGGTGTGTACCCCAGTTTAGAATAGGTACACCGTATCCCTGCGTGTCGTAAGAGGCGACTAAAAGGGTTGGCGTCAGGAAGGGCATCCGGCCATAAAAACATTGCCTCTGGACTGTGGCTTGTATCGAGCGATAAAGTTATTGGAGCATGGAATGAAGGTATTGGAAAGGGTGTTGAAGAGGAGAACTAGAACGGGCACTCGGTAGAGCGCATACCTTCGCCGCAGCTACTTTTGTTGCCAAAATAAAAGACTACAAGATCTGTGTAGCAAAGCCACACCTACGTTGTCATGCGGGAAGATTTGTTTCAAATTAAACCATTCTATCCCGCCAAAAGTTTGATATTGTAATCACATCCATGACCTTTTCATGACCTTGACCTTGACCTTTGACCCGATCGATTCCAAAATCTAATCAAATGGTTCCCGGATAATAACCTATCATCCCACCAAATTTCATGCGAATCGGTTGAATACTTTTTGAGTTATGCGAATAACATACACACACACACACACACACACACACAGACATACAAATAAATACACAGCGATCAAAACATAACCTTCCGCTTTTGCGAAGGTAATAAGGAAGAAAGTGAAGATTGACGAAATGTAGTTTGGATTTATGCCAGGAAGAGGAACGACAGATGCGCTCTTTATTGTGAGGCAGTTGCAGGAGAAGTACATGAAGAAGAGGAAGAAGTTGTTTCTTGGGTTTGTTCATCTGGAGAAAGCATTCGATAGGGTTCCACGTGACGTAGTGACATGGGCATTGAGGAAGTTAGGAGTGCAGGAATGGTTGATCATAGTAGTGATGGCAATGTACAAAAGAGCGTGCACAGCTGTAAGGACGAAGGACGGGAACAGTGGTGAGTTTGAGGTGAAGGTGGGAGTGCATCAGGGGTCGGTTCTAAGTCCACTACTATTTGTAGTTGTGAGGGAGGTGCTGGCTCGGAACGTAAAGGAGGGTTTACCGTGGGAGTTGTTGTATGCAAATGATCTGGTGTTGATTGCAGAAAGTATGGATGGACTGAAGGAGAAGATGAACAAGTGGAAGGAATGTATGGAGACGAAAGGTCTGAAGGTGAATATCGGAAAAACAAAGGTGATGGCAAGTGGTAAAGCATGTGGTGAGGTGGAAAGAACTGGGAAGTGGCCCTGTGCTATGTGCAGGAAGGGTGTCGAAGTGAACTCCATTGAATGTACAATGTGCGCTGAGTGGGTTCATCAAAAATGTATTGGTTTGAGAGGGTCATTGACCAGTGTGGCAGCTACATTCAAATGCAAGGTGTGCACAGAGGGAGCTGCAGATGGAGGAAATGTTGAGTTGGATCTTGGAGACGGCATGAAGCTGGAAGGTGTGAAAACATTTTGTTACCTAGGAGACATGCTGAATGGAGAAGGTGGATCAGACTCGGCAACGGTTGCTTGAGTGAGATGTGCATGGAAGAAGTTTCGGGAACTGAGTGCCGTGCTGACGAGGAGGGGAGGTGTCGTTGAAGCTGAAGGGAAAGGTGTATGCTGCATGTGTGAGAAGTGTTATGATTTATGGGAGCGAGACATGGGTCATGAATGTTGAGCAGCAACGAAGGCTGGAAAGGGTGGAAATGTGAATGGTTCGGTGGATGTGTGGAGTAGCGTTGAGAGAGAGGAAGACAAATGATGAATTGCGAAAGATGATGGGAATAGAGCCTGTGATTGATGCTGTGAAGAGAAACAGTTTGAGGTGGTTTGGTCATTTGTTGAGGAATGTTACGTGGTCCCCTCGGTGAATACCTGGTCTCGGTGACCCCCGGACCGTGAGAGGAACTCCGCCAGCAAGCTGTATTATATATGCGCTTTCGCCACGCAATCCATATGAATTTCACCCAGGAGACAACTGATGTTCAAGGATATATTTCCAATGGTAATGATACCATACAATTTCAATGACACAACCACGGAGATTTTCCCCGAGCAATCAACAATACACAACCATCAACAATATTTCAATGACATAACCACGGAGATTTTTCCCGAGCAATCAACAATACACTACCATCAACAATTCCCCAGCCACAATCAATTCTCTATGAGTAAGATGGCCATCTCATATACGTGTGTCCCGGTGAGTACTCACGACACCCTTTTGGTCTCGGTCCCGCACAATGTCTCTGGGCCCCTCCTGACCAAGATGATAGTCGGCGTCGCCGCACTCGGGCGGTTGAACGAACCCCGGGTGGACGTGTTTCCACCGGGCAGGTATCGTACCCGGCACCCCGGCTACAGCCCCTCGCGGCCACGCGACGCGGGGACGGGAAAGCAAGCCAAAAGCCCCACGCCGCTTGCCAGGCGTGTTAGGCCCCAACGGGCGACCCGTACGCGTCTTTTTAGACGGTGTTGGGAACGGTGCCAGACGCGGGGTCGATGCACGGCCCCACATCAACTTGAGGTCTCCACCGGGCAGGCACACGTCCCGGTGATTCCTCTTGCCAGGCGGGCTTCGGAACGCCGCTTTTCCACACGGCTCAATCAATCCCACCTTTCGTCGGTGCGGGGCGAGGAAGAAGAATACTCGTCCTTTTTTCCTCGTGTCTTTTCCTCTTCCGTTTCCGGTCACTTCCGTTTCCGGCCACTTGTTCAGAAGGGCTCCTGACCCTCCAATCACAACAACCCTTAATATACTACACACGGATAAGCAAAGACCTGAATGGTAATCCACATACATTCACATAAATATGTAACACTCCCCCCCTTCAAGAAAGAAAGTTTGAACCCAGCGAAAACTTTCTTTGCCGGCCAATTTGGAGAAACAAACCAGATAACTCAACCCCCCCACATTATCAGTTGCCCCCGGGCACAGTTATCACTTAAAAATAAAGCAACCAAAATTTCACCACAACCCCTCCAGATTACTCACTCTGGACTAAGCACCAGCAACGACATTGTCCCTGCCAAATCAAACTCCATCTCATGACCCTCTGACTTTGACCGCCAGTTTCTTGTGAATGAAGGTTAAGGGGTTGATCACAGATCCAAAGTTAAGCCACTCGATAGCACTTTTTCTGGGAGGCCAAGCCGAGTATTCACTACATGGATGCCTTTAGGAACGTGGAGTTCACGGTTAGTCCGTGCAGGAAAGTTCTCTACATGGGCGCCTTGAGGAACGTGGAGTTCACGGTTAGTCCGTGCATGAAAGTTCACTACATGGACGCCTTTAGGAATGGCGTTCACGGTTAATCCGTGTAGGAATCTTGGCTCGGCGGCTCCGCCGCATTCAGTGCTTCAACTTCTCAGAACTTCCCTAATAATTAGGGTGGGACCACTTGTCCCTGTAGTCCCATGAATAGCGGTCTCCTTCTCGGCCACTACTTTGCCAATCCTTCCTTCGGGAGCGGCCGTAACTCAGGGAGCCTCCATAATAATATTGATTGCGGCCACCACCAACACTACCGCCCAGTTGTCCTCTCCTGTAGACCTCTCGACGTCTACGAAATGCCTTCCCTACTGTTATGGTCCGACCCTCCAAATCCCTGCCATTCCAATTCTTCTCTGCCTCTCTGGCGTCTTTTGTGCTGGCAAACGTGACAAAGCCGAACCCTCTTGACTGTTGCGTTTCCCAGTCTCTTACCAACCGCACTTCCACCAGCGGCCCATATCTGTTGAAGACAGAGGTCAGAACTTCTTCCTCTGTTTTGAAGTTCAGTCCCCCTACAAATAACTTGGCACTTTTGTCGCCATCCCGAGCTGGTGTGGCGTTATTTTCCCTGCTGGGCTCTTTACCAACCCTCAGGTTACCATAAACTTGACCCCCGGCCAAATCATTCCCGATAACCACAGATACACCCTCTACAGGAAGCGTGGCTTGTAAACCGACGGTGACCGGTCCTGACACCAAATCGGACTCCAAATGGATGACATGAAGGGGAGCACTAACACCGCCCCCGATCCCCTGTAAACGAACACTATCCCCCGTTGCCGTCTCCTCGGACCATGGCAAAATGCCTTCCGGCATTAAAGATTGATGTGCCCCTGTGTCCCTCAATATCCTAACCGGTTTCCGGTTAGTCGAGGCTCCATCCCGTGACACAAACCCCTCTGAAATAAATGGTTGGTAACCCTTTTGATGGCGATTTCTCACAATGGCCATTGCGTTTGGAGTCGTAGTAGTCGGACTCCGCTCTGGGTCTTCGCTTTTCATGCGGTAACAACTGGACATCAAGTGTCCAGGTTTCTTGCAAAAAGCGCAAGTAGGCCCGGAGGAAAAACTCGTGGTCTGCCTCGGGCCCCCCGAACTATAAGTTTGTCTTGGGCCCGCATCCCTCTGATTTCGAACAGGTGGGGTATCATAGTTGTCCCCATAATCATCTCGAGGCTGCCGCCATGTATGGTCGTTCTCCGCACCTGCTGTTCCCCACCTCCCCTGCGGAGATCTAGGCGAGGAGTTAGGTTCGTGGACCCCTATTCGGTGGGTTAAGGCATAATCATCTGCCATGGTGGCTGCGTCCCACAACTTTGGTACCTTCTTTTCCTGCAGGTACACTTTGATGTCCTCGTGGACACACTGCTGGAATTCCTCCACCAGGATCAAATCTCGCAATGTCTCGAAGTCTTTCCCGACTCCTTTTGACTCACACCACCGATCAAACATGTTTTCTTTCACTCTGGCAAACTCCACATGGGTCTCACTCTCCCTCTTCCTGGCATTCCTGAATTTTTGCCTGTAAGCTTCCGGAACCAACTCATACGCTTTGAGGATGTGCGTCTTCAGTACCTCATAATCTGCACATTGGTCCATTGGTAGTGCCGAATAAATTTCCTGAGCTTTCCCCACCAGCACACTTTGCACGAGTATGGTCCAGGCCTCCTCCGGCCAGTTTAATTGTCGAGCCACTTTCTCAAAGTGTGGGAAAAATTTCGCGACTTCCTTTTCACTGAACGGTGGAACCAGCCTCACATGTCTGCCCACATCCCAGGTTTTCTGGTTAGGTGTCGACCCCGTCAGCAAGGGTGGTGCCTCTCCCCGTTCTCTCATTAACTCCAGCTCCTTGAATTTGATTTCTTGCTGAAGCTCCATGTCACGTTCCTTTAATTCCCTTTCCGCTTTTCTCTCCTCTGCTTCGAGTTCCCTTGCAGCTCTCCTCTCCTCTGCTTCTGCTTTCCTTTCCTCTGTTTTCATCCTTTCCTGAAGTTCTCGTTCCACTCTCCTTTCCTCTGCTTGTTTCTCTTCTCTCCTCGCTTCTGCTTTCCTTTCTTCTTCTGCTCTTTCCTTTTCTGCTTTCCTTTCTTCTTCTTTTAACCTTTCCTGGAGTTCTCGTTCCACTCTCCTTTCCTCTGCTTGCTTCTCTTCTCTCCTCTCTTCTGCTTTCCTTTCTTCTTCTGCTCTTTCCTTTTCTGCTTTCCTTTCTTCTTCTTTAATCCGTTCCTGGCTCCGTAATTGCAACTCCAGTTTCCGGAGCTCAACGTCTTCTGGTTCTTCGGGTAGCCACTCCCAGGCTAACTCGTCCCATGTTCCTAATCCCACCATAGATTGTATCACCGTGGCCTGCAACTCTGCCTTCCTCAAATTAGTTCGGACCTCCAAGTTAAAATGTTTGGCCAATTTCAAGAGGTCCGACTTTAGCAACGCTCGGAACTGTGCCTCACTCGGGGTTACCCCAAAGTTCTGTGCCACAAACGCCATGGTGCCTATCGTTAACACCTGTTAACCTTCACCCAAGACTTTACCCCAATTTCTCAAATTTTTTTACCAATTAATAATTAATTAATAAATTTTAATTAATAAAAAATTATTATTTTATTATTTTATACAATTTTAAATCCCGGACGTAGACCCAATTGCGAAACCGCAAATCGTAATTTGGACGAGCCCCCAATTCTGTTACGTGGTCCCCTCGGTGAATACCTGGTCTCGGTGACCCCCGGACCGTGAGAGGAACTCCGCCAGCAAGCTGTATTATATATGCGCTTTCGCCACGCAATCCATATGAATTTCACCCAGGAGACAACTGATGTTCAAGGATATATTTCCAATGGTAATGATACCATACAATTTCAATGACACAACCACGGAGATTTTCCCCGAGCAATCAACAATACACAACCATCAACAATATTTCAATGACACAACCACGGAGATTTTTCCCGAGCAATCAACAATACACTACCATCAACAATTCCCCAGCCACAATCAATTCTCTATGAGTAAGATGGCCATCTTATATACGTGTGTCCCGGTGAGTACTCACGACACCCTTTTGGTCTCGGTCCCGCACAATGTCTCTGGGCCCCTCCTGACCAAGATGATAGTCGGCGTCGCCGCACTCGGGCGGTTGAACGAACCCCGGGTGGACGTGTTTCCACCGGGCAGGTATCGTACCCGGCACCCCGGCTACAGCCCCTCGCGGCCACGCGACGCGGGGACGGGAAAGCAAGCCAAAATCCCCACGCCGCTTGCCAGGCGTGTTAGGTCCCAACGGGCGACCCGTACGCGTCTTTTTAGACGGTGTTGGGAACGGTGCCAGACACGGGGTCGATGCACGGCCCCACGTCAACTTGACGTCTCCACCGGGCAGGTACACGTCCCGGTGATTCCTCTCGCCAGGCGGGCTTCGGAACGCCGCTTTTCCACACGGCTCAATCAATCCCACCTTTCGTCGGTGCGGGGCGAGGAAGAAGAATACTCGTCCTTTTTTCCTCGTGTCTTTTCCTCTTCCGTTTCCGGTCACTTCCGTTTCCGGCCACTTGTTCAGAAGGGCTCCTGACCCTCCAATCACAACAACCCTTAATATACTACACACGGATAAGCAAAGACCTGAATGGTAATCCACATACATTCACATAAATATGTAACAAGGAAGAATGAAAGTGACTGGTTGAGAAGATTTATGGAAATGAATGTGGAAGGAAGTAGAGGACTGGGAAGACAGAGAAAGACTTGGCTAAAGATGGTCGAAGAAGAAATGCGGGCAAGGGGGTTAACAAGGAGAGATGCAGAAAATAGGGCAAAATGGAGAAGATTGTCATGGGGACCGCAAGGATAACCCCCGGTCTTGCAGGGAAAATGGCCTTTAAAATGCCTGTTGTTGTATTCAATTGTGTTGTGTGAGCCTGGTGTTGGCTTAGCGGTTAGGGTGCCGGCTTGGGATCCCAGGATCCTGGGTTCGAGTCGCGGTCATTTACTGAATTAACAGCTCAGCCTGACTCAGCCTGTCATCCTTCCGAGGTCGGCAAATTGAGTTCCAGTTCACTGGTAATTCCCTGTGTGTTGCAAGAGGCAAACTAACAGGTTGGCGGCAGGAAGGGCATCCGGCCATAAAACATTGCTTCAAAATGGGGACCACGGTACCCGAAAAAGGCCAACCCCTGCTTTTGTGGGGAAAAATGGCCTCTGGCTTGGGATCCCAGGATCCTGGGTTCGAATCCCGGTCATTTGCTGAATTAACGCCAGGTGGTTGACTCAGCCTGTCATCCTTCCGAGGTCGGCAAATTGAGTTCCAGTTCACTGGTAATTCCCTGTGTGTTGCAAGAGGCAAACTAACAGGTTGGCGGCAGGAAGGGCATCCGGCCATAAAACATTGCTTCAAAATGGGGACCACGGTACCCGAAAAAGGCCAACCCCCGCTATAGCGGGGAAAAATGGGCTCTAATGTGGTTGTTTTTCTTGTTGTATTCAATTGTGTTGTGTGTGGTGGGATTGTTGTGTGCGTGGTGAATTGCATTTTTTTTAGACAGACAAAGATACAATGAGCTGCTCGGTGAGCCATTCAGGTGGATTGGATGTGTTGTTGTTGTCTTGGCAGTTTTGGTTGTTGCATTGCCAAAAGTTTGTGTAGTGTGGTGTCTGTTGATAGTGGATCACCTGTCATCTTGTGTGACGTGAGCAGGGATGTATGTGACTGGATGTAACTGCCTGGGGTCAGGAAAACAACTTCAGTTGCAATTTAGTTGAAATTAAAGGTTAACATTAGCTGCAAATTGTCCAAAGTGCTTTAAGAATCTCCGTCCAATTTCATTTTGGCATTTAAGAAAATTCACTGCATTTACAATGCATTTCCTTTCATCTGATAAACAGGCTTGGTTGGGCCAGAAAAACATCCCACTCCCACACCAGCCCAACGCGTGCTCCGACCTTGGATTTTACACACGTTGAACTGTCTGTTTAATTGGCACAGGGAATGAAATAAGGAGAGTGCAAGAGGGAGGAAGTGGACATTTGTGGATTGGGAACCAGCTAACTTGAATGGGTCCATGGGGTTTTCTGTGTGTCTTTGTGTTTGTCTGTCTGTTACACTGAACTCTTGGATTGGGTTTTAATGAGACAAATTCCAGACAAAACCCTCTTTTGTTCTTCTGTATTTCAGAATTTATTTGTACCCCACCCCACCTCACTGTGAAATTTGGTGGACAGGTCGTGTGTTTCTCAGAGATTTATGGACGAGTTTAGATGTATCTATGTGTGGGGAGACCGATGGACATTGGAAGTCGGGGTTGTTGCATGGTGTGGACAGATGGGAGGTTGCGATGTTGGTGCCGTGGATGCAGTGTCCCAATTCTGGTAAATTGGTATTTACACATCGCTGGAATTGGTGGTGGTACAAAGATTGGTGCATTGTGTAGAACACTCCGATGTGACGTGTCACGGGTCATTTTGGGTCAGTTAAACATTGAACATTTTGATATTCGAGAAATAAATTCTTGAAATTTGAGTTACTAGTTTTAATTGGTGACCAAATTATGTCACCGCATTGTAAATAGTATGAAGATTGAACAAGATTGTTTGTCTCTGAAGCCTTCTACTTTGTCTCTCAAGCCTCCTACTTTGTCTCTCAAGCCTCCGACTTTGTCTCTCAAGCCTCCTACTTTGTCTCTCAAGCCTCCGACTTTGTCTCTCAAGCCTCATACTTTGTCTCTCAAGCCTCCTACTTTGTCTCTCAAGCCTCCGACTTTGTCTCTCAAGCCTCCGACTTTGTCTCTCAAGCCTCCTACTTTGTCTCTCAAGCCTCCTACTTTGTCTCTCAAGCCTCCGACTTTGTCTCTCAAGCCTCCTACTTTGTCTCTCAAGCCTCCGACTTTGTCTCTCAAGCCTTCTACTTTGTCTCTCAAGACTTCTACTTTGTCTCTCAAGCCTCATACTTTGTCTCTCAAGCCTAACCCTACTTTGTCTCTCAAGCCTCTTACTTTGTCTCTCAAGCGTCCTACTTTGTCTCTCCAAGGATTTTAAAAGGTCCTTTTACCCCAGTCTGTTGTGGCGGCCACGTTTGTCTCGCTTCCAGCTGCCAAACACTCGTTCTCCGCTCCAGGAGGTATTGCGATCCCACTTCTCCGACACCAAAACTGTGGAAGCGAATCGTCCATGGAGGCGCCAATGTGTCGTGTTTACAACTCCTTTCGCTGAATCGGCATTATTCCAGCTTATAGAAAGTGCAAAAACACCTCCTTACAAGATGAGAACCCAGATGCGGAGAGACGGAGACAGTTAACCAAGGTGGTGCAATGTCACCTGCCTGCCCCCCATCTTCAATTCTTTCTTCACATGCTTCAATTCTCTTTCTGAAAAAATACATTTCAAGACATATTTTCATGTAAATCCTCTATTAAACCATTAATTTGAACATTTTACCCGAGATGCTTTGCAAACAACATGACAACACTCTGGATGGAAAATGTTCGCTCCACAGCAGCACAATAATTAGTTACCCTGCGATCGGGAAGCGAAAAGCGCGGTAAAGCATTCAGGTGCGTATGTGTGCAGTGTCTGCAATTAAAAAAATAATTTTCTCGGCAACTGTTGGTCCGATTGACATCTAAATATTCACCATAGGAGGGCCTCCTCCTGTAGAATATTTTAATGATAACTATGACGTCATAGGTCACGTGGTACAGGCGCTATGTTGGAAAAAATTCGCACCTCTCTATCTCTGAAACTGTTCCATGGAAAAAATTTAGACCTGGCTCATTGTCAATTACTCACCATGGGGAATAAGATATGTTAATGATGATTTCATCGGTGCCTTCGTTATGACGTCATAATTCCACAAATACAACACATCCATCCAATCGTTATCAATTTTTTTTCAGCAACTGTTGGGCTGATGGACACAATTTTCACCACGGGAGCGCCTCCTCCTTTCGAATATTTTTATGATAATCATGACGTCATAAGTCATGTGGTACAGGCGTCATTTGGAAAAACTGAAAAATGTTTCACCTCTGTAATGATATCCAAAACCGCTGCATCGAAAAAATTTAAACATGGCTCGGTCTGATAAGTTTGAAATCTATTGAGATTGATCAATGCAACAATAATATTGGAGAATATAAATTTATGATGTCATCGCTCACGTGGTCTGACAGCCATATTGGATGAAAGAAAAACAATGTTCAAAAACAGAAGAGTCGGCTCACAATAAGTTGACTGCGCAGGGTAAGTATTCTATGAATACAATCTAGCTATAAAATGTAATCACAACAGTTAGTTATAAAATGTAAGCACAATAGTTCGTTATAATATGTAAGCACCATAGTTAATTATAACATGTAAGCACAATAGCTAGTTAAAACATGTAAGCACAATAGTTAGTTATAAAATGTAAGCACACTAGTTAGTTTTAACGTGTAAGCACAATAGTTAGTTATAACATGTAAGCACAATAGATAGTTATATGTGAGCACAATAGTAAGTTTTAACATTAAAGCACAATAGTTAGTTATCACATGTTGGCACAATAGTTAGTTATAACGTGTAAGCACAATAGATAGTTTTAATATGTAAGCACAATAGTAAGTTATAACCTGAAAGCATAATAGTTAGTTGTCGCATGTAAGCACAATAGTTATAAAATGTAATCACAATGGCTTGACATCGTATGTAAGCACAACAGTAAATTCTAAAATCTAATCACAATGGTTTGGCATAATATGTAAGCACAACAGTTAGCTATAACATGTAAGCACAGTAGTTATAAAAAGTAAGCACAATAGTTAGTTGTCACATGCAAACACAATAGTTAGTGATAAAATGTAAGCACAATAGTGTTACGGATTCCGGATTTATGTGAATTACTATTCAGGTCATTGCTTATTAATGTTTATTCTATTAAAGGTTGTTGTGGTTAAATGGTTAGAGGCGCTCCTGATAACAGGAGACCGGAAACGGGATGGTGAACCGGAAGAAAAAAAAAGACACGAGGTCCGGGGAGAAAGCGAAAGCGGCCATCTACTGCTCCTCGCCCAGCTCCGACACGAGCGGCGTCGATATTGATCAGCGTTGGGAATGCTGAGTTTGAAAAGCCCGTCTGGCGAGAGGAGTTACCTGCGCGGGGTAATTACCGGTTACGCGTCCAGTTGCTGGGGGTTCCTGCACGGACCCAAGCGTCCGGCACCGTTCACCTAATCGTCTACAAGGACGCGTACGGCAGGCGTCTGGGGCCTCGCGCGCTTTGCGAGCCCCGGAGCCGCGATCACGAGCACCGACCTCGGTGGGCTGCCGAGGAGGTGTCCGCCAGCAGCAGCCGTTCCCGGTACGGGACGTGCACGGTGGAAGCACGTCAGGCAGGGTCCGTTCAACCGCCCGCGTGCGGAGATCGAACTACAGGGGCCCCGAGACATTGTGAGAGACATTGACCATGGAGGGAGCCGTGAGTGGGGCTCAAGGGAGGAATATATAAGATGGCCATCTTAGAGCTATTGTTGATGAGTCTACATCTTAGTAATATTGTTGATTGAGGGTTGATTGTTGTCGATTGATTGGGAATATATTATCCATTAATCCGGATCCTTGGTGTGGGGGTTTCTTATTGACTTGAATTGTTGTGTCTTTCATATTGATTGCGTTACGAAAGCGTATAAATCATATATCTTTCTGGCGGGGTTCCTCCCACGGTCCGGGGGTCACCAAGACCAGGTAGTTACCGGGAGGACCATGTAACAGAATTGGGGGCTCGTCCAATTGAATTCCGGGATATAAAATTGTATAAAATAATAACATAATATTGTTGTGGATATGAGAATGGTTTTTTTGTTTTTGTTGTTGTAGTGTAAATTGTTGTAAAGATCACCCTTTGTAAATGTCATGATCCTTGTAAATACCTCCATAGTGTAAAGGTCAAAGGGCGTCTCGGTAGTTATTCCATGAAACACCACATTGCAGGACCCGATAAAACCCCTGTTCAGTAGTTTATTTCCTTATTATGTGTCTTAGGGTAAGGCTGTGTCTCCCATTAATTTAAATACTCCATTGCACCAAGTGAAATAAGAGTAGATCCCCCTTTCATTTCATTTCAAAGGCCAACTGCATTTTGGGCGGTTTTCTTCAACCACCATTGGCCACGAGGCAGGGTTGGGGAAGAAAGGCGGGTCCCCACCTCGTCAGAGAGGGGAGGAGTGAGCCAGCCCCACTCAACCAACCATGAACAAGGGGTTTGGCTTGAGAGGGCGGAGAGAGAACGTTTGGGGGAGGTTCGCAAAGGTTGAGGGGCGGGGCCTATATAACCCGCAGCGGGGCGTTCCCCAAAAGAGATGAGCTTTTAAAGAGATGAGTACAAGAGATGAGCTGAAAGGCTGAGCTGAGCTGCATGACGAGGTGAAAAAGGAAAGAGCTGGGTCGTCAGAGCAGGGCTGAGTTGTGAGGTCCCAAAAGCAGAAGATCATCCAGGGAAGCACAAAGCCTGCTATTCGGCACCTTGCGCGCCAGCGGCAGCGTCTACAGCAGCAGCAGCAACAACGCTCGCCAGCCGCTTAGGGGCCTGGACGGTAGTTCGGAGCAGGGCCGCGAATGAACGGCGGCTGCAGAACGTGCGAATCGTGCTGCCGGACCCAGTGGACTTTCCTCTCCTTCCAGCCAATCAACTCTGCAATTCCCCGCGTGAGTCTGTGTCTTCGTTTGTTCTGTCCTGGGTAGTAAGTAAGCCTATTAGATAAGCTAGTAATTTTCACTGTGTCACCTGCGTCTCATGTCCCCTGTAAATAATCGTGACTGCTCTTTTTGCTTATGTGTGTGTGAATAATAAACCCCGTTACTCTTCTGTACGTCTTCTTCCTCTTTGCATTCGGTCGCTTTAGAGTTTTCCAGATTGAGTATCTGTGGCGCGATATGGCCAACGTTTGGGTAAATCGGGTTTTAGTCAGGGAACAACTGTTCGGCCGCGGTTATACCTCCGCTCGGTAAAAAATAACATCCTGATCCACGGACTGTAACAAATTGGTGTCTGGGATGTGAGATTCGAGGCCCGAACCAAATTTTTAAAAACATCTAGAAAAAAAAATTTGGTCAAAATTTGGAGCTGCTGGAAATTTGTGTTGTAAAGCAAAACCCGAATTTTGAAATCGCGCCATGGCTGGTCAAGGCGACGGGATGTCGGTGGGAGAGATAGACGAGGTAGAATCGACCCAGGACCCCAGGGAAGAAGTGGGGAAAATGGTGGAGGAGAGTAAAGAAGGTGCGGTCGTGGGGGTATCAGGTGCACAAAATGGCGCTCTCGCGCACGAGGCTTCAGGCGCACAAAATGACGCCTCACACATGGCTACGGCGACCGCGCCCGCGACCGTAGCAGCGCCACCGGTGGATTTGAACCTTTTTATGCTGCAAATGGGAGCCTTTATAGAAGAAAGGGGAAACAGAATAATAAACAGAATGAGGGCTAATAGTGAGCAATTGGGAGTAAGAAGGGACGAAAGGAGGGCTAACAGTGAGCGATGGGGAAACCAAATTGAAGCAATAACCAACAGAATGTGTGACCGCATGCAAAAATGTGGGGAGACCATGGATCGCATGGTGGGCGAGAGGGTCCCAGGGGTGCACGAGGAGGTAATGCGGGTCGAGAAGCGCTGGTTGAACGAAGTTGAGAAAAGCACGGGTACAATGACGGGGGTAGAAATCGCGACACGGGGTTTGGAAAAGCCGGCGACCGATGAGGTAGAGGGAATTTTATTAAAGCCAACGGTCGTCGAGGTGAGTAAAGAAAAAGTGGAAGTGGGCATTGAAATTGAAGAGACCGGGGACTTAGAAAACCACTCGCGGCGGGAGGAAAAGGGAATATGTACAAAGTGCCTGCTCAAATCATAATGGCGTGCTCACTAACCAAATAAAGAGTTTGCAGGTTTTGGTGCAGGGAGGAAGAAGAACCCCGAAGGTGAGACGTGCTGTATATTGTGCGGGTAGATTTTGGAAGAGGATGTTTGGCGACAAAAGAATTTTCGCGCGCTTGGGATCGAGGAAGCATCCGGGCGTTGGTGAAGGGTCCCGTGTGAGTGGAAATGGCACGCGTGTGAAAAAAAAGTGTGCGTCGGCGAGTGGGTGTGTTATAAATTGTGGGAGTGAAACCGAGTGCGAGCGAGGATGCACGTCGGGGTGTACGGAGTGTGACACGAATAGTGAGTTGGTGATGGCGCAGGTGCGAGAGGGCACATCGGAGCGTGAGTGTGAAACTGAGTGCGAGCGAGAATGCACGTCGGGGTGTACGGAGTGTGACACGGAGAGTGAGTTGGTGATGGTGCAGGTGCGAGAGGGCACATCGGAGCGCGAGTGTGAAACCGAGTGCGAGCGAGAATGCACGTCGGGGTGTACGGAGTGTGACACGGAGAGTAAGGTGGTGGTGGAACGTGTGCGAGGAAGCACACCTGAGTTAGTGATGGCGCGGGTGTGGGGGAGAGCCCATGTGAGCGCGGTAGTGGGTGGATGCAAGAGTGCACGCCCATGGTGAGTGTTACGGAGGACGTAACGGAGGAGAGGTGTGGACCGAAGTGTGCGCAAGAGTGTGCGCGAGAGGTTTGGTGTGTAACAGGGAGAGCGTTGGTGGAATGTATGGACGGCGTTGGAGCACCGAGCTCGGTGAGGGTGAAAGGGGTAGCGTATGCGTGTGAGCATGCAGGTGAAGCATCGACGGTAACCGGGTTAGCGGTTAGGGCGACGGATAGCCGATGCGAGCACTCGGGGCGCGGGTTGTTTTGTTGGATGCAGGGCCCGGCGCGGATCGAAGCCTGCGTCGTTTCTCTTCGAAGCGTCGTTGCCGATTCGGGCTTGGCCCCGCCCTGCACGGTCGAGTCCGGGCCTTGGCGGGCGAGGCGACCGGTACGGTTCAAGGGCGAGTGGGAGGAAGCGGAGCGGTGCCCCCTCGCGGGGACGGGGTTTCTGACCGGGGGAGATTGAGCCATCGGGCCCGGGACCGCAAGGTACCGCGCCGAGATGGTGCGTGGAATCTCGGCCCGACCAAACCACCTCCCTTGAACCGAAAGCCGGACGGATTCAACCTGCAGGCAACCAAACCACCCGAATTCATTGCTCGGCTTTACGAAGCCGAGTTTAATGACGTCATGACGCACCGAGGCTAGGATATAGCGGACTGTGATGATGGTGATAGTGATAGTAAATTGATACGAAATTTAGAATAGTGAATAGAATTGGCAGTAATTGGAAAATTTTTGATTTGTGGAAATTGGATGAGCAAAATTTATAGTAAGAGATGCCCCATGTGATGGGATGGCCAATCCACCATCCCTCACAGCGGGGGGCAAAGGAGCACTAAGTTATGGGGTTGAGGGCAGTGAAAACTAGCCCGGGAGGGTTAGGATATATCATGTGTAGGGATCTAGAGATTGACATTAGGTAACGTTAAGGTTAGTTAGTGACTGATACCTGTAGTGGGGACGCAGGTAGATTAGTGTGGATAATAATGACGAGGGAGCGCAATAGTTTAAAGGGACGACTGGGAGGCGCAAGTTTCAGAGGGGAGTAGTTAGATGAGATGATGCCGTGTGAGTGTTGGAGGTGTATTCAAGTGTATTGAGCAGTGTGTGAGGAACAGGTGTGATTGCACAGGTGTGCAAATGAACAGGTGTATGGAGCAGTGTATGAGGGAGTAGTGGTGATTGCGTGTGGTGTTGACCAAATGGTCCAGGAAGGAAGGAGGGTGCAGGTGGCACCAGGTGTGAGTGCACAGGTGTGCACCAACAGGTGTATGGAATAAATGGTTGTGTGGAAGACATGGTTGTATGGAATAAATGGTATGGAGTATATGGAGTATTGGAATGTATGGCCGTGGAGTGAGTATGGTGGAAACAATGGAGTGGAGTGGATGGTGCGAAGGTGTGAATGGGGGAAGAGTGGACCCCCATCATGAATACCTGGGGCGGGTAGTGTAAGTGTTAGGTAGAGGGTATAGGTAAAATTGTGGTTGGATATTGGCATCTGTGGTGCGGGTGAGAGAATGGTATTTAGATGGGTGCATTAGTGTTGTGGAACTGGCTGGGCGTGTAGCTTGTTAGTGTGTGTAGTTGGTTTGGGCACTCCACCACTGTGAGGATGTCGGACAGGTGAGGCCACAGGTGGGCTCTGGGAGCCGGTAGTTGTGGATGGGGCCCGAGGATCCAGAGGACGGACCCGGGTAGCCCAGTGCCAGAGGGCACCAAGGGGTGACAGAGCCAGGAGGGGCCTTCCCCAGTTAGTTAGGTTAGGGTGAGGAGCTAGGTAAGCTGGGGTGGCAACTACAGTGGTGGAGGTGTGCAGGTGGGTAGACCTGCTGGGAGAGCTACACGTCTCAGCCCAGAAATTGTGCAATGGCACCGGTAGATGAATCGGGGGAGTGAGACCCCAAATTGAGAAGCACCACAGTTTGGGCAATGGGAATTGGTTTTTAGAACCCATAGTGTAAGTTGGCCAATGGATTGGCAGGGAAAGACCCCGGGTAGTGTAAAGTGTGTTAAAGTCATTTAGAGGATAGTTAGGATGAAGAATCTCCTCGCACCATCTGCATCCACTCACCTGAGATGACGTACCTCCACACCATGCCATGTTTAATTATTTTTATGTGCAAATGTTTTGGATTGTGAGACGCATCATGACGTGGGTGTGACATTGTGCTTTGTGTTCCATCTCTTCCTCCTTATGAGGATTGATGATGGCAAATTTTGGATAGTGGGATTGTGGTGACGAATTTGGTATTGAAGAAATATGGGGAAGACGTGACAGTAGTGACGAATTTGTAAATGTGTAGATTTTGTAAATATGGGGTAAGGGCAAGGGTAGTGTAGGTGACAGGGGGGGTGACGTACGGTAGGGACGAGCTTTGTCACTTCGCCCTCCGTACGCATTTCGCCCTGCATTGCCTTGTTTGATGTGTACCCTTGCGACCTTACCCCTCGCTCATTTGTCTTCCCCCTTTTGTCTCCCACATGACCTGTGCGCCATTGGGCGCTGAGGGGAGCGTGCGTGAGTCGGCCATTGTGCACCCGGAACTCTCAGAACCAGCTGTCTGCATCGATGCACCACATTATGGACCACATGTCTGTGGCCGAGCACCACTTATGGACCCCATGGGTTGGGGCATGGCCCCTCTGCTGGAACCGGCCAAGAGGGCCTGAAATTTGCTGGCAGACCTTGGCCACAGGGCACCGATGCCCCACAGGTGAACCACACGTAGTCGGCCCTGTGGGCCATAAATAAAGATAAATAAAATGGACACGTTTGGGCAAGCTTTATTGCAAATAGGCCGCCAGTAAGAAAATGAAGGAAAAGACAACAACTGGAAGAAATAATAATAGCCAGCAGAGGGAGCCGAAGAGCAAGAGATCACCTGCAGGGTTTGGGGTTGTTGATTTTATTTTTATTGTTGAACACTGATGAACTGTGGTGACTGCACCGATTGGTGCTTGAGGGTGTGTTGGTGCGTTATCGGTGCTTTCATGGTGCATTGATGCAGAACAGACTGTCTCCGCCCCAGAAAGAACAATTACAGGTCCTGGGTTACGTTTTGTAAATAAAAGTAGCGTCAACTGTAAATAATGCTCCCCACCGTCAGTGTGTAGTTTGAAGACCATTCCGCAAATGTGGTTAACTGTGGGCGTAAGTCTGTTAGGCAGGGTGCAATGGAGAAGCGGGACACATTTATTTATGTTTTAAAACTGTCGCACTCAGGGTCAGGTTAAAAGTAGAGGGAACTACACCTACGTGTCATACTAAATTTAAGTTGTAGGCCCGGACCGTGCCTAAGAGGAGGAGGGTGCAGTGTTGTGGATATGAGAATGGTTTTTTTTTTTTTGTTGTTGTAGTGTAAGTTGTTGTAAAGATCACCCTTTGTAAATGTCATGATCCTTGTAAATACCTCCGTAGTGTAAAGGTCAAAGGGCGTCTCGGTAGTTATTCCATGAAACACCACATTGCAGGACCCGATAAAACCCCTGTTCAGTAGTTTATTTCCTTATTATGTGTCTTAGGGTAAGGCTGTGTCTCCCATTAATTTAAATACTCCATTGCACCAAGTGAAATAAGAGTAGATCCCCCTTTCATTTCATTTCAAAGGCCAACTGCATTTTGGGCGGTTTTCTTCAACCACCATTGGCCACGAGGCAGGGTTGGGGAAGAAAGGCGGGTCCCCACCTCGTCAGAGAGGGGAGGAGTGAGCCAGCCCCACTCGACCAACCATGAACAAGGGGTTTGGCTTGAGAGGGCGGAGAGAGAACGTTTGGGGGAGGTTCGCAAAGGTTGAGGGGCGTGGCCTATATAACCCGCAGCGGGGCGTTCCCCAAAAGAGATGAGCTTTTAAAGAGACGAGTCCAAGAGATGAGCTGAAAGGCTGAGCTGAGCTGCGTGATGAGGTGAAAAAGGAAAGAGCTGGGTCGTCAGAGCAGGGCTGAGTTGTGAGGTCCCAAAAGCAGAAGATCATCCAGGGAAGCACAAAGCTTGCTATTCGGCACCTTGCGCGCCAGCGGCAGCGTCTACAGCAGCAGCAGCAACAACGCTCGCCAGCCGCTTAGGGGCCTGGACGGTAGTTCGGAGCAGGGCCGCGAAGGAACGGCGGCTGCAGAACGTGCGAATCGTGCTGCCGGACCCAGTGGAATTTCCTCTCCTTCCAGCCAATCCACTCTGCAATTCCCCGCGTGAGTCTGTGTCTTCATTTGTTCTGTCCTGGGTAGTAAGTAAGCCTATTAGATAAGCTAGTAATTTTCACTGTGTTACCTGCGTCTCATGTCCCCTGTAAATAATCGTGACTGCTCTTTTTGCTTATGTGTGTGTGAATAATAAACCCCGTTACTCTTCTGTACGTCTTCTTCCTCTTTGCATTCGGTCGCTTTAGAGTTTTCCAGATTGAGTATCTGTGGCGCGATACGGCCAACGTTTGGGTAAATCGGGTTTTAGTCAGGGAACAACTGTTCGGCTGCGGTTATACCTCCGCTCGGTAAAAATAACATCCTAATCCGCGGACTGTAACAATATTTTTATTAATTAAAATTAATTAATTAATTATTAATTGGTAAATTTTTGGGAAATTATGGTAAAGTCTTGGGTGAAGGTTAACAGGTGTTAACGATAGGCACCATGGCGTTTGTGGCACAGAACTTTGCGGAAACCCCTAGTGAGGCACAGTTCCGAGCGTTACTAAAATCGGACCTCTTGAAATTGGCCAAACATTTTAACTTCGAGGTCCGAACTAATTTGAGGAAGGCAGAGTTGCAGACCGTGGTAATACAATCTATGGTGGGATTAGGAACATGGGACGAGTTAGCTTGGGAGTGGCTACCCGAAGAACCAGAAGACGTTGAGCTCCGGAAACTGGAGTTGCAATTACGGAGCCAGGAACGGGTCAAAGAAGAAGAAAGGACAGCAGAAAAGGAAAGATCAGAAGAGGAAAGGAAAGCAGAAGAGAGGAGAGAAGAGAAACAAGCAGAAGAAAGGAGAGTGGAACGAGAACTCCAGGAAAGGTTAGAAAGGATGAAAACAGAGGAAAGGAAAGCAGAAAAGGAAAGAGCAGAAGAAGAAAGGAAAGCAGAAAAGGAAAGATCAGAAGAGGAAAGGAAAGCAGAAGAGAGGAGAGAAGAGAAACAAGCAGAGCAAAGGAGAGTGGAACGAGAACTCCAGGAAAGGTTAGAAGGGAGAAAAGCAGAGGAGAGGAGAGCTGCAAGGGAACTCGAAGCAGAGGAGAGAAAAGCCGAAAGGGAAAAGGAACGTGACATGGCGCTTCAGCAAGAAATTAAATTCAAGGAGCTGGAGTTCATGAGAGAACGGGGAGAGGTACCACCCTTGCTGACTGGGCCGACACCTAGCCAGAACACCTGGGATGTGGGCAGACATGTGAGGCTGGTTCCACCCTTCAGTGAAAAGGAGGTCGCTAAATTTTTTCCACACTTTGAGAAAGTGGCTCGACAGTTAAACTGGCCGGAGGAGGCCTGGACCATACTAGTGCAAAGTGTGCTGGTGGGTAAAGCTCAAGATATTTATTAGGCGCTACCAATGGACCAATGTGCAGATTATGAGGTATTGAAGAAGCACATTCTCAAAGCCTATGAGTTGGTTCCTGAAGCTTACCGGCAAAAATTCAGGAATGCCAGGAAGAGGGAGAGTGAGACCCATGTGGAGTTTGCCAGAGTGAAAGAAAACATGTTTGATCGGTGGTGTGAGTCAAAAGGAGTCGAGAAAGACTTCGAAGCATTGCGTGACTTGATCCTGGTGGAGGAATTTCAACAGTGTGTCCACGAGGACATAAAAGTGTACCTGCAGGAAAAGAAAGTACCAAAGTTGTGGGACGCAGCCACCATGGCAGATGATTATGCCTTCACACACCGGATAGGGGTCCACAAACCTAACTCCTCGCCTAGACTTCAGCAGGGGAGTTATGGAACACCCGGTGCGGAGAACGACAATACATGGCGGCGGCCTCGAGAGGATTACGGGGACAACTCTGATACCCCAACTGTTCGAAATCAGGGGGCTACGGGCCCAAGACAAACTTATTTCCCGGGGGGCCCGAGGCAGACCACGAGTTTTTCCTCCGGGCCTACTTGCGCCTTTTGCAGAAAACCTGGACACTTGATGTCCAGTTGTTACCTCATGAAAAGCGACAACCCAGAGCGGAGTCCGACTAGTACAACTCTGAATGCGATGGCAAACGTAAGAAATCGCCCACAGAAGAGTTACCAACCATTTATTTATGAGGGGTTTGTCTCACTAGAGGGAGACTTGACTAACCCAAGACCTGTTAGGGTATTGAGGGACACAGGAGCCCATCAATCCTTAATGCTTGAAGGCATTTTGCCATTGTCAAAGAGAACAGCAACTGGTGATAGTGTTCGGTTGCAAGGGATCGGTGGCTGTGTTAGTGCGCCACTTCATGTCATCCATTTGGAATCCGATTTGGTGTCAGGACCGGTCACCGTCGGTTTACAAGCCACGCTTCCTGTAGAGGAAGTATCTGTGGTTATCGGGAATGATTTGGCCGGGGGTCAAGTTCATGGTAACCCGGGGGTTGGTAAAGAGCCCAGCAGGGAAAATAACACCACACCAGCTCGGGATGGCGACAAAAGTACCTAGTTATTTGTAGAGGGACTGAACTTCAAAACAAAGGAAGCAGTTCTGACCTCTGTCTTCAACAGATATGGGCCGCTGGTGGAAGTGCGGGTGGTAAAAGACAGGGAAACGCAACGGTCAAGAGGGTTCGGCTTTGTCACGTTTGCAAGCACAAAAGACGCCAGAGAGGCAGAGAAGAATTGGAATGGTAAGGATTTGGAGGGTCGGACCATAACAGTCGGGAAGGCATTTCGTAGGCGTCGAGAGATCTACAGAAGAGGACAATTGGCGGTAGGTTTGGTGTTGGCAGCAGCCGATATTACTATGGAGGCTCCCAGAGTTACGGCATCCCCCGAAAGAATAATTGTCAGAGCACTGGCCGAGACGGAGACCGCCAGTCAGGTGACTACTGGGTCAAGTGGTCCCACCGTAACTGTTAGGAGTCCGGAGAAGTTGAAGCACTATATACGGTGGAGCCGCCGAGCCTGGGCTCCTACACGGACTAACCGTGAACGCCACGTTCTTAAAGGCGTCCAGGTAGTGAACTTTCCTGCACGGACTAACCGTGAACTCCACGTTCTTAAGGGCGTCCATGTAATGAACTTTCCTCCCCGGACTAACCGTGAACTCCACATTCCTTCAGGCGTCCATGTAGTGTATACTCAGCTTGGCCTCCCGAAAAAGTGCTGTCGAGTTGTTTCACTTTGGGGTTTTGGTCACCACCCCTTAACCGACATTCAAGAGAAACTAGAAGTGTGATGCTTGGTCCAGAGTGAATTACCTTTGGAATCTCTGGGGGTTTTGTGAAATATTGTTGCTTTGTTTTTTGAGATGTGATAATTGTGTCCGGGGGAACTGATGATTTGGGGTGTGAGTTATCTTGTTTGTTTATCAAATTTGGCCTGCAAAGAAAGTTTTCGCTGGGTTCAAACTTTCTTTCTTGAAGGGGGGGAGTGTTACGGATTCCGGATTTATGTGAATTACTCTTCAGGTCATTGCTTATTAATGTTTATTCTATTAAAGGTTGTTGTGGTTAAATGGTTAGAGGCGCTCCTGATAACAGGAGACCGGAAACGGGATGGTGAACCGGAAGAAAAAAAAGACACGAGGTCCGGGGAGAAAGCGGCCATCTTCTGCTCCTCGCCCAGCTCCGACACGAGCGGCGTCGATATTGATCAGCGTTGGGAACGCTGAGTTTGAAAAGCCCGTCTGGCAAGAGGAGTTACCTGCGCGGGGTAATTACCGGTTACGCGTCAAGTTGCTGGGGGTTCCTGCACGGACCCAAGCGTCTGGCACCGTTCACCTAATCGTCTACAAGGACGCGTACGGCAGGCGTCTGGGGCCTCGCGCGCTTTGCGAGCCCCGGAGCCGCGATCACGAGCACCGACCTCGGTGGGCTGCCGAGGAGGTGTCCCCCCAGCAGCAGCCGTTCCCGGTACGGGACGTGCACGGTGGAAGCACGTCAGGCAGGGTCCGTTCAACCGCCCGCGTGCGGAGATCGAACTACAGGGGCCCCGAGACATTGTGAGAGACATTGACCATGGAGGGAGCCGTGAGTGGGGCTCAAGGGAGGAATATATAAGATGGCCATCTTAGAGCTATTGTTGATGAGTCTACATCTTAGTAATATTGTTGATTGAGGGTTGATTGTTGTCGATTGATTGGGAATATATTATCCATTAATCCGGATCCTTGGTGTGGGGGTTTCTTATTGACTTGAATTGTTGTGTCTTTCATATTGATTGCGTTACGAAAGCGTATAAATCATATATCTTTCTGGCGGGATTCCTCCCACGGTCCGGGGGTCATCAAGACCAGGTAGTTACGGGGAGGACCACGTAACAATAGTTAGTTGTCACATGCAAACACAATAGTTAGTGATAAAATGTAATCACAATGGTTCGACATATGTAAGCACAATAGTAAGTTATAACATTAAAGCACAATAGTTAGTTATAACGTGTAAGCCCTTTGGTAGTCATAAAATGTAAGCACAATAGTTAGTTATAACGTGTAAGCACAATAGCTGGGTATAAAATGTAAGCACAATAGTTAGTTATAACATGTAAGCACAACATATAGTTGTAATATGTAAACACAATAGTGAGTTATAACGTGTAAGCACAACAGTTCGTTATCACATGTAAGCACAATCGTTAGTTATAGAATGTAATCACAATGGTTCAACATCATATGTAAGCACAACAGTTAGTTATAAAATGTAATCACAATGGTTCGACATAATATGTAAGCACAAGTTAGTTACAAAATGTAATCTAGTGGTTCGAAATGATATGTAAGCACAATCGTTCGTTATAAAACGTTAAGCACACATCATTGATTGACACATGGAGAGAACGTTGAATGATGCCACCACTCTGTATCTGCCACTGGTCTGCAGAACAATATCACAACAAATAATTTAGCAATGAAAACGGGAAATTGGAGGAGGGAGGGATGTTTGCACTCCCGATCAACCAAAAGGGTGATTCATAAAAGTGTGTGTTACTGTTATTGGAGCACCGACATCAACCAAAACCAACCAAAAGGGTGATTCATCAAAGTGTGTGTTACTGTTATTGGAGCACCGACATCAACCAAAACCAACCAAAAGGGTGATTCATCAAAGTGTGTGTTACTGTTATTGGAGCACCGACATCAACCAAAATCAACCAAAAGGGTGATTCATCAAACGGTGTGTTACTGTTATTGGAGCACCGACACAGCGGAACAGCCTCGCTCTCAGTAATGATACAAACCAGCAGCGGGCACTGCATCATCGGCAGAACCACATTCTCAGCAATGATACAAATCAGTGGCGTACCTACATAAAGAGAGTAGCGACATAGGGGGACCAGAAATTTAGGGTCACGTGACTCCAGGTGCCATTTTGTTTCACACGCGATCGCGTATCAATCAACGCCGTACGCAGCTTAAAACGAATTAGTACTGAAAGTTTGGTGATCAAAAAATCTGACAAAATGACGGGATGTTGCGCCTTTGGATGCAGCAATAAATCGGAGAATGGGTACAAGATGTATAGCTTACCTGCAAATCCACAAAGACGGAAAGTATGGGAGAACAAAGTGAGCAGAGTGGGATGGAAACCAACTTCGTCATCGTGTTAGTGCGAGGTAAGCAGTGGTGATATCGGTCCCATGTATTAATATTGGCGTGAAGGAGCTGTGCTCCTACGCGAGTTGAAAGGATTGACGCGACAAAAGACGGGAATTCGTCCGAGTTTCTTTATTGAGCAAAACCAAACTCGGGTACTCTGAAAAGCCCGTATATCGGGCGGCAATATATATATGCAATCAAACACGGCGAGACTGGGCGTGCCCGGGCGGCCTGGACGAGCCTGGGAAAGGCAAGTCTGGACATGCCCGGGAAAGGCGAGACTGAGCGTCTCCGGGCGGTCTGGGCGAGCCCGGGAAAGGCAAGTCTGGACATGCCCGGGAAAGGCGAGACTGGGCGTCTCTGGGCGGTCTGGGCGAGCCCGGGAAAGGCGAGACTGAGCGTCTCCGGGCGGTCTGGGCGAGCCCGGGAAAGGCGAGTCTGGACATGCCCGGGAAAGGCGAGACTGAGCGTCTCTGGGCGGTCTGGGCGAGCCCGGCAAAGGCGAGTCTGGACATGCCCGGGAAAGGCGAGACTGAGCATCTCCGGGCGGTCTGGGCGAGCCCGGTACAGTGATCGCTCCCTGGTTGCGTCTTCGGCAGGTGTAAGGCGATTGTGTATGCTCAGCGGCAACTGCTACAGGCATATGTATCAATTCGCACGAAAAGGGAGGAGCTTAATCGTATGACGTCATGAAAAAACGCGATGACGCAGCCTCGCAGAACAGGAGCGGAATCTCCATACAGTTCCAGGGGTGTGTGTGTGTGTGTATATGTGTGTGTATGTGTATATGTGTGTGGGTGTATATGCGTGTATATGTGTACGTGTGTTTGTGTGTATGTGTGTGTGCACGTGCATATATGTGTGTGCGTGCATATGTGTGTGTGTGTGTATATATATATATATGTCTGTGTGTGTGTGTGTGTATGTGTATATATGTGTGTGTGTGTATGTGTATATGTGTGTATTTGTATTATTTAATTGTTTACCAAGAAGACAATATCTTTTTTTTTCTTCATTTTGCTTATAAAACTCAATAAGACATACTCGATATAATAGTACATTATTTCCAAAAACCGTATTTGTAATCATATTACCCTCAGTCATAAAATGATTTTGCCATGACAATATGTGATCTACCATTGCCTCGACTAAGAATTTTACTTTTCTCGAGCAAATGAACTTGGGGCACCACCTTATGGACCACTTGTTTGTGGCCGAGCACCACCATGGACCCCAATGTTTTGGGATGTCAATGTCCCAGTCGCACACACCCAGTCGCAGTCGCACGCACCCAGTCCCAGTCGCACGCACCCAGTCCCAGTCGCACACACCCAGTCCCAGTCGCAAACACCCAGTCCCAGTCACACACACCCAGTCCCAGTCGCACACACCCAGTCCCAGTCGCACGCACCCAGTCCCAGTCGCACACACCCAGTCCCACACACCCAGTCCCAGTCGCACGCACCCAGTCCCAGTCGCACGCACCCAGTCCCAGTCGCACGCACCCAGTCCCAGTCGCATGCACCCAGTCGCAGTCACACGCACCCAGTCCCAGTCGCACGCACCCAGTCCCAGTCACACGCACCCAGTCCCAGTCACACGCACCCAGTCACACGCACCCAGTCCCAGTCACACGCACCCAGTCCCAGTCGCACACACCCAGTCCCAGTCGAACGCACCCAGTCCCAGTCGCACGCACCCAGTCGCAGTCGCACGCACCCAGTCCCAGTCACACGCACCCAGTCCCAGTCACACGCACCCAGTCCCAATCACACGCACCCAGTCCCAATCTCTCTCACACACACACACACACACACACACACACACACACACACACACACACACACACACACACACACACACACACACACACACACACACACACACACACACACACACACGACGAGTATTTTGTGTTAAATATGTCCCAAAGACCGTCTTTGCAATGCATCAAATCAACTGAGGAACTGCAACTGCAAGGCGTGCATGGACGATAAAAGACGTGCACGACAGGGACAGAGACCTGCACGACGATAGACGTGCACGAACGATAAAAGACTTGCACGGATGATAAACGCGTGCACGGACTGGGACATGCACACAGAGAAAGAGACAGAGAGGACAATGAGTTGCATAAAGGGGGGAAACGACTTTGCCATCCAGCCAAGTTTGGACCAAGAAGATATTAGTTCACTGGCGGTGCGGCAAGCGCTCGCACCGCGCGCTGGCGAGTGAAACATAATGGCGTCAATGCGGAAGTTGTCGCGACTCTCTTTATGTAGGTACTCTACAAACCAGTAGTCACAGGCTGCACCGATGACCCAACAACAACTAAACACAAGTCAACACTCAACAACAACCGAATGTCCACAATCTGTGGAAGGTTCTCAACCCTCAAGTGACGTTCCATCACCATTGGTGTTTAACTGAATTTCAAGATTCGAAATCAATCTTCTCACCAAGTCTTCAAGACACCTCGAGGAAGGTGTATCGTCCAGCTTGGCATGTCAAACCTCCTTTTTTCCTCCTCGTTTTCATTCAGGATTCGATATTTTTGTGAATAAAACTTTTAAACTAGAAGTAACGAGGATAATATGCGATGGGATGAGATAACGATCGAAAGGGATTCGATAAAAGTAGAAGTAACATGGAATAGAAAAGGGAAGAAGAAAAATTCGTGAATGGAGAGGAAGAAGAGTCGGCGCGAATCAAGCGTGGGTCTGGTTCACTGGACATGCGATTTGGGGTTTTAAACATCTTCGTGAGTGGAGGAAGAGTTGTGGAGATTTCGGGTTTTAAACATCTTCATGAGTCGAGGAAGAGTTGTGGAGATTTCGGGTTTTAAACATCTTCGTGAGTGGAGGAAGAGTTGTGGAGATTTCGGGTTTTAAACATCTTCCTGATTGGAGGAACAGTTGTGGAGATTTGGGGTTTTAAACATCTTCGTGAGTGGAGGAAGAGTTGTGGAGATTTCGGGTTTTAAACATCTTCGTGAGTGGAGGAAGAGTTGTGGAGATTTCGGGTTTTAAACATCTTCGTGAGTAGAGGAAGAGTTGTGGAGATTTCGGGTTTTAAACATTTTTGTGAGTCGAGGAAGAGTTGTGGAGATTTCGGGTTTTAAACATCTTCGTGAGTAGAGGAAGAGTTGTGGAGATTTCGGGTTTTAAACATCTTCAGGAGTAAAGGAAGAGTTATGGAGATTTTGGGTTTTAAACATCTTCGTAAGTAGAGGAAGAGTTGTGGAGATTTCGGATTTTAAACATCTTTGTGAGTAGAGGAAGAGTTGTGGGAGATTTGGGATTTTAAACATCTTCATGAGTGGAGGAAGAGTTGTGGAGATTTTGGGTTTTAAACATATTCGTGAGTCGAGGAAGAGTTGTGGAGATTTCGTTTTATAAACATCTTTGTGAGTAGAGGAAGAGTTGTGGAGATTTGGGGTTTTAAACATCTTTGTGAGTAGAGGAGGAGTTGTGGAGATTTGGGGTTTTAAACATCTTCTTGAGTAGAGGAAGAGTTGTGGAGATTTCGGGTTTTAAACATCTTCGTGAGTCGAGGAAGAGTTGTGGAGATTTCGGGTTTTAAACATCTTCATGAGTAGAGGAAGAGTTATGGAGATTTTGCGTTTTAAACATGTTCAGGAGTCGAGGAAGAGTTGTGGAGATTTCGGCTTTTAAACATCTTCATGATTAGAGGAAGAGTTGTGGAGATTTCGGGTTTTAAACATCTTCGTGAGTCGAGGAAGAGTTGTGGAGATTTGGGGTTTTAAACATCTTTGTGAGTCGAGGAAGAGATTTGTTTGATTTGAAGATAAAGCGTTTCAATGTTTCCATGGATAACCTTCATGTATGACACATATAGACTATGGGATGTCCGCTCGTATCGTTCAGTCTTGTGGTCCAGTTCGGGGGGCGGACATAAAAAAACAGTTGAAAATTAAGAAATAATGAAGAAATTCCCTATTTTACCTTATCCCGTGAATACGATATGTACATTTTCGCGCAATTCGTGAAATATAACCGACATACAATTCTAAATAGTATTGAACGACCTGCAAGCTTTCATCCAATGAGATGTTATTGAAGTAACGTCTTCAGTCGCCTCTTCTTGTTTATCCAATAAGGAACGCTGTTTGGGAAGACTGCGGCAAAGGCAGCTATTGACGTTTCATTGCCGATTTACGGAAATCGCGATTTTTTGGGTCACGTCCGACGTCCAAAAACAGCTGATCGCAGAAAATAATGTGTCGTAAGTGGCATGATGGCTGCGGAAAGGGAGAGAATTTCTCCCAATTTAAAGTGTATTTGCCACGATTGTGGTGTTACTGATGAAGATATAAGACCCTTCATCGAATCTTCGTGGCTTCATTTTTATGTAGTGTTGGTATTTGGCAAAATCTAGTCGGAAATTGGGCTGAAATGGCGGTGTTTTGTGCGAGAACATGGCGGCTACTTTAACGTTCCTACGCCCGGAGACGCTGGATTTCATCGGCGATGCTCCCAGTATTTTACCGATTCTTCGAAGCAGAAACGGGGCTTGGTTGCAAAACAAAAGCAAGAAAAGAAATATTTTGCAGGTACGTTGATATCCTTGTACATTAATGCTGTAAACATCGGCAGATATACTGCACATGTGTTGATGCGATCGAATCCATGTGAACATTTTCAACCAGCTCTTTCATAAATAGCATGACTCGTCGCGGCAGTGAAGCTTGCTCGTCCGTGATCAATATGTTATCTGTATTATCATGTTTGCACACAAGAAAATCATGGTTTGAACTCTTGCACGACAGAGTTACGCCACTTTTTCAGGTGCACATTAATTTTTGTAGCACCTGAATAGTCCACACATTCATGTATGTTTAGTTACAAACTATACTTTATTTACAGCCAAAGTGTACTGTATTTAGTTTTCTGAAATTTTACATTAAAAAAAAACTGTTGTGCGACAGAGCTCCGTCCATTCTGGTGTGCATTCATTTGATTGTACCCTTTTGTGTGCTGCTTTGTGCAGTATTAGTTTTCTGACGGCGTTTGTTTAAAATGCTGTCGCACCACGGAGCTATGCCCAATTTTGTATCAACAAACCTGATACATGTACCGTATTCAAGGATGTATTCGATCAACTGTTTATTCATGCAAATAATTTACAAGAATTGTATGAAAATTGTTTAAAATCATGTCGCATGAAATCTGAATTGATAAGTTGCCTGAAATATGACACTAATAAATAATAGATTTTCTTTGCTTTCCTTTTTCTTGTTTTTCAGCTCACAGTACCTTCGTGAGTGAAAATACAGCAGAGCCAGTCGCCAAAGGAAGAAGGCTCTTACGATCCAGCACAGGACTTTCCACCTCAGCAGAGAGATCTCGTCCTCACGTGCTTTCAAAAGTCTGTGTTGTCTGCCGTAAAACTCAATGTGAGACCACCTATGACAGGAAAAGGTGACCTGAAAACCTAACACTGTGTGAGATGGTTGGTGGAGGCAAATTAACCAAAGCAGCGGAAGCAAAAGAAGATGACGATCTACTGCCACATATCGAGGATAAAGACTGTGCAGCAATAGAAGTTCGGTACCATGCCAGTTGCTACAAAGGTTACACACGTTTTCTGTCAAAACCACTTCCAAAAGGTGAGAATGAAGGGCTCTATACAACAGCGTTTCATCATTTCGCTAAATTTGTCATTGAAGGCAAAATAATAAGAAACGAAGAAATCATCTGCTTGTCAAAGTTAAAGGAGATATTTGTTAGAGCTGTGCTTGACTTCGAGAAGAAAGATGCCACCAACTACAAGAGTTGGAACTTCAAACAGAGGTTACAGAGAGAGTACCCTCAGCTGTGTTTTTCAAACCAAAGAGAAACTATGAGAGTGACTTTGTCTATGTTGACACACGATGTACAGAAGATCTGGTAGAAGGTTCAAACCAATATGACTCAAACGACAGACATGTCAGGGACAGATGCCGATGTAACAGACATTGATGAACAAGCAGAGACACCAAAGCACATGATGACCAAGGGGAAGAATCCTGTTCCACAAATGTCATCTGTCAGGGATCGTTACACTTCAACCTTGGACTTGCGCCAAGTAACATGAGATATGTCAACTGAAACACTACCATGGCCTCCAACTGCTTCAGATTTGACGGTTGATGCTGCCCGTAACATTATTCCCGCAAAGCTATTCAACTTTGTGGCATGGGTAATTGGGGCCTCAGATGATCCAGATGAAGAAAACTATGTTGACGTGAAGGATGTGGTGAGCTGTAGAATCCTCAGCATTACCCAAGACGTAGTCTTCCTGGCCTCAAAAGGAAAGAAGTCGATGCCAAAGGAAGTATCATTGGCCATGGCAGTCAGGCACCTCAGTGGTTCTGCTCAACTGATAGGTCTACTGAATGGTTTTGGATACTGTGTGTTACATAGTTATGTGTTAGAGCACGACACTGCATTAGCCCAGCAGGAAAATATTTGTGGCTCAAATCTTGTCTCCAGAAAGGCGTCTATACATCTCCAGTATGGGACAATAATGACTTCGGAGAAGAGACGTTATCAGGGAAAGGGTCAACGCACAACACCAACGGATTTGCAATCTAACATGATCAGCTGCAACCACCAACTGCAGGGGAAGGGGATACACCGTCAACATCCTCTACTGCCAAGACAAAGCAGCGTATACTTCCAGCCAGAAAAGGATATTGTGGGGGTGGGGAGAGGGGGGGGGGGGCTGCATAAGTTCTAACCACCAATAAAGTTGAGCAGTCATCTGCCATGTATTAAATTAACCATGTTTTTATTCCCGATATATACGTGAAGCAAAACAATATTTAAATTGTAATAGTATTTAAAATACAACATTTGATGCAATATATATGTGTATTGTAAACCAGACCTTATTGGGCATTAGCTTTAAGAAATAATCACAATTCATTCGCAAAACAGGCGACTGCACATAAAATGTTCCCTGTGTAATCGAACTTTCAAATACAAAGTTTCTCCGCATGTTTCCAAACTATGTACGAGTCACAAGCATAGTAACTCCTGAATAAAACACAAATACCATGTAGATAACTGTAAACCACTATCTGTTGAGTCTACCGTCATATTTACATCACACAACATTACACTTCACATCAAAATAGTCCAGAACACATTTTATATAAAATTATACCAACTTTGACATTTCTTTTCTTATCAGGTCATTATTTTTTGTGCACATTACGTTTTTCTATTACCCAGATGTGTATATTTATAATAAAAATACACCAGTTGCATATTTAATATTCTTAAAATGCTTAAATACACACAGAGCACACAAGTAGAAAAACAACATTTCGGTCTGAAGTGACGATGCATGCCCTTAATTCCTTGTTTACCCCCAAAACTTTGAGCCCGCACCCTTCGCGAATGTGCAACTTCTGGATGTGGGATGAGGTAAAATAGTGATGACACATATATTAGCTTCACTTTAAACCAAATTTTAAACCAAATTTCATCTCCCCCCCCCCCCCCCCCCCATGAGTGGACCACAAGAATCATTTTCTGGAGGAATAAGGAAGGCACAGCCCACAGTCTAATATATCATACTAAAATAGTCAATTTAGTGTGTCTGTCTGTTTGTCTGTCTGTCTGACGATTTTTGACCTTGATTCATTTGGTTGTTCCTCATCCAATCTCAACCAAAATGTCACATGATGGAGTTTGCAGCTACTTAATTTGTCCCCCTCCGCCACCTCCCCAAGGGGTTTTTCCTCTGCCAATGGGATTGGGTGTTGAGGTCCATATCGTGTTCGGATAGATTTATTGTGGTGTTTTTTTCCAGGTCTAAACAAATCACAAACTGGTCAAACATTTGAAATATGTCCTTCAATCCTGACAAATCTTTCTCTCTCTCTATCTGAAATTACCGTCTGGCAACCTCTTCCCCCTCACGTTTTGAATTTTGGGAATTGCCGATTCTTCTTCCTCTTTCCTGTGTAAATACGCTCATTTAATTTCCAAAGTAACTTCACTTTCCTAGTGTTCAAACTATCTAATGATACAAATGCTCTTCTTTGAAACCTGTAATACAGGTGATTCAGTCCTACTTCCCAGTGTGATGAACATGAACTGAATTCCCACGGACATGTTCCAGAGGAATGTTGTTGTTCCATCCGATTTTATTTAAAGTAGTTTCGTATTTATTACCTGAAAGTTATTGATGTCTGGAAACTGTCTGCATATCAGCACACCTGTGGCATGGATTACATGTGAGCACAAATACTCCTTTATACACATCCCCTGTGCTTGTGTTTGAGGCCTTCTCACCATTGAATGTCTTCATCCTAAAATTGCAGAACAAGCCCAGATTTTACATAAATATCAAGGCTTTTTAATTTTTCAGATGCGGCCAAATCAACATTCACATGAATATGCAATTTACAGTGTTGTCTTTGGACATGCAATATTGTTTTTTGGGGGGGTCACAGGGTGTGCGTTGGTGTGTGGTGAAAGTTTAAAGTTCTGTCACTGATTTAAACAGAAGATAAGGCCTCAAGTATGGAGGTACTTCACATATTGGCACTTTGTCAGATCAAGGTTCTCAGATTGGACTAAACATGAGGAAGAGTGGTATGTTTCCCTCCTCTCTGAAGGGTCACCCACCACGTACGCTCAAGTTGGCTGTGAGATGGATTCCTGTCATGCGCAGCCGGAATCGGAACAGCCGACAGTGCTGGTGTGTGGAATGAAGATTGAGGAGCTGGAAGGATTTCCTGAGATTCTGCAGATAAAAATCGAGGATGTGAACTCCTTTGGTCTGGAGGAAGAGGAGGAGCAATGTGACAAGCCGAATGGTGAGTTGTGTGATTGACATCACTTCCAATGAGGTCTGTGTTGGTGTCATGTGCTTTTTTTGTGTTATTGAAAAAGGCTCCTGAAGCATCTTGAGCAGAAAGGAACGGAATAAAATGGAAAGTTCCCCCATATATTCCTGCAGGTGGCACAATAACTGCCAGCAGCCCTCTTCTGGTGAAACTGCCAAAATCAAGACTCTCTGCTCACCTTCACTCTTTCATTCCTCTTTTCTCCTGCCTCTGAAATAACTCCATCACTCTCTTCAATCCCTCTGCTCTCTCCAAGTCTTAAAAACAGCTGTTCGCCACCATCCCTTTGTCTTCCCCCATCCAAAACCTTGATCTTTTCTACCCCCATTAAAACACCCCAAATTCGCAATGTTGGGGTCGCTTGGGGTGGAAAAGATCAGGGTTGGATAGAGCATGATCTGAGATTGTGATGAACAGCTGTCTTGAAGATTTAGAGGGAAGAATGAGATTGAAGAGAATGTGGAAGTTGTTTCCACAAGTGGTTGAAGAAGGGGAATGAAAGGGTGAAAGTGAACAGGTTTCCTGTATTTTGGGAATTTCACCAGTGGGGTGTTGCTGTGGGACGTGTTCCCTGCAGGACTGCAGTAACCTGGGGGGAGGAGGGGAGAGCGGGTGGTGGGGAGGGGGGGGGCACAACGCATGGAAAGAGGAGACCAGAAAGGAGACAGGATAAGAAAGACACACCACTCACCTGTCTGTGTCGTGAATGTGATAGGCCCATGCTGGGGCGTTGATCTCAATTGAAAAGTAGGGGAGACATTTTCTGGGAAAATTATTTTGAAGTGGCTGTGAAGAAGATGACGATGTTTTTTTTGTCATTTTCATGAATTTGATATAATCTAATACATAGTGGCCAATTTGAAATGTGATATAAAATTTAAAATTGAATTGATGATATATCACGAAGTCGGAAGACTTCCGATGAGGGAATGACACACAATTCCTCGAAAAATCAACCAAGATACAAACTATGAAGGCACCGACCAATCCATCACCTGTGGAGGATTTCACATCACAGAACACTCATTCATCCTTTGTGTGCTGCATCTTGTTTGTTCGTTTTCAAAATTTTCATTTATAAACTACTTTTTTTTGTCGTTTTCCAAAAAAAAGACTTCTTCCCTTGTGACAAATCTGCGAAAGCAGCACGCAAGGGTTAAACATTTGGGCAGCATCGCTGAACTACAAAATTGACCGAAGAAAAATAGCCCGTTTGTAATTATTCTTTTCAGACAATAACTGAAAACTGAGTGAAGCTCCTTACATTGTTTAAACATGAATGGTGCTGCATTTCACAGTGGGAAGGTCCATGGCACCTCAAATTTTCACATCCAGAAAGGGTTCCATGAAAAGTAGGCGTAACTGCATGTTGTTACGTTTGTGGCAGGGAAGGTAATGAAATACCTTGGTCCAGATAGAATTGTATAGATTAGTGTGCCCCAAATGTCGCGAAGAAGAAGAAGAAGAAAAAAAAGAAGAAGAGCCTTCAAGTAACAAAGTATTGAATCCATTAGGCCGCAAGTCCGGTAAGATCGTACATGTGTCTCCAAACGAGGGGTGGAGCTATGCTAATTAGGTAGGGCTAAAGAATAATCCCCAGTGTGTGATTGCCCTTGTGATTTTCCCTTCGTTCTCGTGAAGTACACTTGGCCAGCCTTGACCTCGGCATATTACAACACCCACAAGCCCGACAGAAACCCAGCACATTTGCCGATTGTGGATTTTGTGGGTGTGGAAGGTATGTGTGCCTGCAGGAATGGATCAAGCTCTGGAGGAGCGGTGACTGCCCCCCCCCCCCCCCGACCGAGGTTATTTGGCCCTTTGGCCTGAGGGATGTCTGGCATTTAGAAACCTGTCGGTGGGGGGGGGGGGGGGGGTCTGGTCGAGCACCTCGAGTTATGGAGTCCCCTGGCGACTTTGAGGCTATGTGCGCCTGAGGCAAAGGAGCCTGGTGTGGAGACCTTCCCGGTGGCACGACAGCTAATGAGCTGTTTGGCTGTCACCGAGAATTGAAAGGGGGCGGGGGGTGGGGGGGGGGGGTGGAGAAGTCGCAAGTCAGGCACTTGCTTTTGGGACTGCGGGCACCACAGCCTGAAGCACCCTGACCATCCTGCTTGTACTGTACCTCCCGCTGTCGAGTTGAGGATGACACCTGTGTTTTATGACATTTATGCCATGGTCTTGCAGAGAGGGTGAAATAAGTGTAATGATTATTGCAATGTGTGTGAATGATATGTGATTTGTGTGTTTAAATGGGGGGAAAATATACCGAGCCATGCCACTCACCTGCAGCACCAGGACAGGCCCCGTGGAAATTTGGCTACATTGGGATGGCTCTGCAGGTAACGTTGGGTATTGTGGCATATCCACTGGGGGATGTGGTCTTTGGAGGGATCCAAGAGTTGCACAAACGTTTTGACTTTTGGCAAAAGGTTTTGTGGTTAAGATAGAGTTTTGTGTTGTTGACCTTTTCTACCCGCCCCAGGAGTTTGGAGCGAGGATTTCAAGCTTTGTAAATATTTGAAATGTTGCTTAAGGTGTGTAGAACGGTAAGCAGACCATGTAAGTTGGCTATAGCTCGCTTCCCACAGCCCTTCCTCATTTATTTCATCGGCTAATTAAGTGTGAGTCCGTAAGTGTTGAGGTCAGTAAGTCGGAAAGTTGCAGGAGCTGCGGTTCCAGGGGGAGGGGGTGTCTGTGTTACGTTTGTGGGGACTGGGGGGTATCAATGAAATACCTTAGTGCAGGTTGAAGTGCAGAGATTACCATGCTCCGAATGTCGTGTAACAACACCTTGATGTAAATAATTCAGCTCCGTGTGTTCGGATCAAGTGTGACCTGTGGCCATAAGGAGGGTGGCTCTTGTGCTATGTTGCTTTGGGAAGAAGAATATATCCCCCTGTCCATCCTACCTTTTGTGATCGGACCTTTGTGGTTATAACAAATCGGCCTGCGATAACACGAGGGCCATCAGGAAAATAATTCAGGCGCATTACAACATCGACATGCCCGACAGAAACCCAGCACATTTGTCGATCGGCAAGGGAGCCCCCTCCCCGAATGTTATTGATGGGCGTCCACAAGGGCCGCGAGGCCCTGTCCCGAAGGGAATGATTGGTCATGACCATGGACTGAAGTGGTGGGGTGCGGGGATTGTTTCGAGTGTTTGACGTCAGCGAGAAGAGGGGAGTGTGCTCCCCCCCCAACCTTTCTCTCTCTCTCTGTCTCTGTCTCTGTCTCTCTCTCGTCAGCGTCTCTCTCTCTCTCTCTCTCATCAGCGTCTCTCTCTCTCTCTCTCTCTCCCTCTCTCTCTCTCTCATCAGCGTCTCTCTCTCTCTCTCTCTCTCTCTCGTCAGCGTCTCTCTCTCTCTCTCTCTCGTCAGCATCTCTCTCTCTCGTCAGCGTCTCTCTCTCTCTCTCTCTCTCTCTCTCGTCAGCGTCTCTCTCTCTCTCGTCAGCGTCTCTCTCTCTCTCGTCAGCGTCTCTCTCTCTCTCTCTCATCAGCGTCTCTCTCTCTCTCTCTCTCTCTCTCCCTCTCTCTCTCTCTCGTCAGCGTCTCTCTCTCTCTCTCTCTCTCTCTCTCTCGTCAGCGTCTCTCTCTCTCTCTCTCTCTCTCTCGTCAGCGTCTCTCTCTCTCTCTCTCTCTCGTCAGCGTCTCTCTCTCTCTCTCTCTCTCTCTCTCTCTCTCTCTCTCTCTCTCTCTCTCTCGTCAGCGTCTCTCTCTCTCTCTCTCTCTCGTCAGCGTCTCTCTCTCTCTCTCTCTCTCGTCAGCGTCTCTCTCTCTCTCTCTCTCTCGTCAGCGTCTCTCTCTCTCTCGTCAGCGTCTCTCTCTCTCTCTCTCTCTCTCTCTCTCTCTCGTCGGCGTCTCTCTCTCTGTCTCGTCAGCGTCTCTCTCTCGTCAGCGTCTCTCTCTCTCTCTCTCTCTCTCTCTCTCTCTCAATGTTGAATGTGGTGAACAAGCCAATGTGTGTGTGAACAAGCCAATGTGTGAACAAGCCAAGGTGTGAACAAGCCAATGTTGAATGTGGTGTCTGTCTCCAAAATTTTACCAACTGGATTCACAGACCACAGTTTAATCTCAATGTCCTTTAAGTTACCCTTTCCACCCGGTGGTAGTGCTTACTGGTCTTTGAATACTCGTCTCTTACATGACAAAGAATTTAATGAGGCCTTTCACGTCGTGTGGGAGAAAATTCGCTCCTCCAGACCTGAGTATGATAGTCTCCGGCTGTGGTGGGACATTGCAAAATCCCAAATTAAGAATTTCTGTCAACAATATAGTGCATACACCACCAAAATCCAATCAATATCAATCGATCAGTTAAAATCTGAAATTATATCGTTAGAACAGAATGTTGACGAGGTTGGGAGAGGTGCACGTGACCAACTAATATGGGCAAAGAAAGCAGTGCTGGAGGAAGCGGTACGGCAACGGGCGATGGGTGCCTTGGTCTGAATGCGAATGAGCTATTTAACTCTGGACATGCCAAACAAAGAGTTCTTTAAGTTAGAGTCTTCCCTCAAAAGGTCACAACAAATTCATACTTTACTCACTCCCAATGGGTCACTGGTGACCTCTCAGTAGGCGATCAGGTGTACTCTGAAAGGGTTCTATTCTAACTTGTATTCTCCTCAGAACGTGGACAATGAGGTGATACGAGAGTTAACTGCTGGGCTTCCGAGTGTCGAGGAGGATGAGCGATGCATGCTCGATTCCCCAATTTCGGCTGATGAACTTGAAGCAGCTGTGCGGAGCCTGAAAGATGGGAAAGCTTCTGGAATAGATGGCCTGCCCACAGAATTCTACAAGACCTTCTGGGCCCTTGTGGGACCTGACCTACTCGATGTACTCGATGAAAGCATACGTGTCGGAGAACTTCCATTGTCTTGTATACGAGCAGTCGTTTGTTTGCTACCAAAAGCTGGGAATCTTCAACTGGTTGATAACTGGCGACCTGTCTCCTTATTGTGTGTTGATTACAAGATTTTCTCTAAAGTACTTGCTAATCGTATGAAGACTGTGATCAGTTCAGTTATACACCCGGACCAGACCTACTGTGTGCCTGGAAAATCTATTTATGATAATATTTTTTTGGTAAGAGATATTATTTCATGCAATAAGTTCCTGCGTGACGATTTTGGGTTGCTGTTTCTTGATCAAACTAAGGCCTTCGATCGTGTTGACCACAAGTACCTTTTTTTCTGTCCTGAAAGGAATGGGGTTTGGTGAAACTTTCACCTCTTATGTGAAACTCCTGTATACTAATACTCAATGTATGATGAAGATCAACAATAGGTTATGCTCTCCCTTTCCTTTCCAGCGGGGTATTCGCCAAGGTTGCCCCCTCTCTGGGCTTTTATATATAGTCGCCCTTGAACCATTCCTTCGGTCTATTAGACAGCAAATACCTCAGGGAATGAGAAGTATAGAAGGAGCAGAATTTGTGCAGACGGCTTATGCTGATGATGTCTGTGTTTTGATTAGAAGCTCCAATGATGTCTCTGCTTTACAACGTTGTATGCGAGATTTCTCTGCAGCCTCTTCCGGTGGGATCAATTGGAATAAAAGTACAGCATTATGGTGTGGCAAAGGCAATCTCTCTTGTGTATCACCACCCTCACTCCCACACAACCTGGTCTGGAGAACGGACGGGGTTAAATATCTTGGAGTGCATATCGGTAATCGTGAAACAGAAATGAAAAATTGGGAAGGAGTGTTGGAGCAAATTATGCACAGATTGAAAGCATGGGAAGGACTGCTGAGGTCCATCTCCTATCGAGGCCGTACCCTTGTCATAATCAATCTGGTTGCAACAAAATTATGGCACAGAATTATTGCTTTACAGCCATCAAACCAACTAATTATGGCTCCTCAGCGAATGCTAGTAAACTTCTTTTGGAGTGGCTACCATTGGCTGAGGCCTGAGATATTGTACTACCCCCGGAAGGAAGGTGGCCAGGGCATTGTTGATATCTCTGGTCGGGTTGTGGCCTTTCGGCTGCAGTCTCTGCAGAGACTACTGTTCGCTGAACAGCTGCCCTGGCAGCCCTTTGCATTTTTTCTGTTACAACAGGCTGGTAGACTGAGATATGATCGGCAGCTTCTTTTGATAAACCTCAAGCATATAAATTTTGCCTCTCTTCCGAGATTCTATCAGAGTTTATTGGACACTTGGAAAAGGTTTGACGTCCACCGCTTCCTTGAGGGCTATAATTGTCGAATGTTCCTTCAAGAACCCCTTTTACTTCAATAACTTTTTTCCTGGTATCCCTCATAGCCATGCCCTGATTAAAAATATTTATCCAAGGAGGGATTAACAAAGTATGTGATCTGAGAGATTCATCTGGAGTTAAGTGGAAACCTGCTGGTTTGGTGGCAACCTCAGTTGGATCTCGGTCTGTCCGACTTGTAGACCAAGTTGTACGTATAGTCATTAGAAAATTTAGACAGCTAAACATCGGCTGGGAAGGTGTTGGTAACATTGAGGACTTTCGGTTAGGTTTCCCTGAAATCAAAGTGCTCCTTTCGTCTTCTCTTCAGCCGGAGATTGAACCTACCCCCCCCCCCCCCCCCCCTTTTCATCTTGTAACTAAGATTGGAATCCGTGATCTCTCTCGACAAATTAAGAATGTACCCCTCTCTGGGAGAACACGAGTAGCTTTGTGGTCAGAGCGGTTAGGGTTGGGGTCTCCCTCTACCCCCCTTTGGCCTCACATGTACACCTTACCAATACATGGTGTGTTAGCGGACATACAATGGAGGTTAGCACACTGGGCGCTTCCCTCCAATATTTTTGTCCACCGTATTAACAGCTCACTGCCGGAAACTTGTCCTTTCTGTGACCAGAAGGAGGATTTGTTTCATGCTTATGTACAGTGTTGTAGACTGACATCGCTTTTCTTGTTCCTTGAATATCTTTTTCACCAATTGTCCTTCCCTTTCAATATGCATATGTTTATATTTGGTGTGTCTTTCAGGCCCACATGTAGAGATGTGGGTGTTCTTCTCAATTTTTTGGTTGCTGTTGCAAAATATGCGATATATAAATCTCGGAAAATTAAAATAGATAACGGCTATGGCTCTGATGCTATTTCTATTTTTAAAGGGTTTGTCTCAACACGACTCAAGCTAGAATTTGATTTCTTTGTCAGTAATGGAAACGTCCAACTTTTTGAGAGAAAGTGGTGTATTGGCAATGTTCTGTGCTCAGTCGATGATTCAAAAGTGGTAATTACTTTATAATTCCTGATTGATTTCACTTTTTTTCTTTGGAACTGATTGCTTGCATATATGTTTCTTCCTGGGTCCTTGAATGCATTTCTCTCTCTCTCTCTCTTAGTTTTTCGCTTAATTTGCTCTTGATGTATTTATAGCTCTTGCATGAGCATTTCCTTTAAAATTGGTTGTGGTTTTGTTTGTGTCTTCCCCTTTGGTTTGTAAAATATATATTTTTTGGTATATTTGCTGGTTTCTTTTAAATACCCTTTGCTCTTTTTGTGGTGTCTTCATGATCCTTATGCAATTTCTTTAAACTGGTTGCTGTGTTTTTTTTTACAACTGCTTTGTAAAATGTGTTTTTTTTACAACTGCTTGTGAAATGGCTTTACATTGTTTATAATAAAAGGACACAAAAGTCAAAGTCTCTCTCTCTCTCTCTCGTCAGCATCTCTCTCTCTCTCTCTCTCGCCCCCTGCTGGCTGTCGGTGTGTTTGGGCGCGGCAAGATGGTGGCTGTGCATGTGTGGTGAGGTACGAGCTGCTCTGCTGTTCTACTCTTTTGTCCCTTTCCACGTCGTATCTCACCTTTTCCTTCCCCCTGTTCGTTTATCTTTACATCCTTACTCTGCATTTGTGCCCCAACCCCTCCCCTTTGATCAGACCCAACACTTCGGGGCTTCGGCCTCCCCCATCCCCCTCTGCCTCCCTTTTCCCTCCTCGATTCCCTTTTCTTATCTCGTTTGTATTTATATTCACTCCGTGTCCTTTGTTTCCTTTTCCTTTTCTGAGAGAGAGAAAGAGAGCCCGCAGCTGTTTTTGGATAACTTTTGCATTAATCGGCGGCCCATCCCGTCCTCCGGCTGATCGCTTTTTTCTCCACCAGCTGTGTTTGTTTTCGCCCTTGAAAATCTGTCTCGGCTCGTAATTAATTAATCACTGTTCGAGAGCGATATTCACTCTCCCTTCCTCGTCCCCCGTCTCCCATCCCTCACCCCCCGTCCCTCGTCCCTCGTCCCCCGTCCCTCGTCCCCCGTCCCTCGTCCCCCGTCCCCCGTCCCCCGTCCCTCGTCCCCCGTCCCTCGTCCCCCGTCCCTCGTCCCCCGTCCCACCCCCACCCTCGTCCCTTGTTTCCCCCCCCCCTCGTCCCCTGTCCCACCCCCACCCTCGTCCCTTGTAAATTATGACTTCGTTTTCACGTTACGCGGCATATGAAGCGTTAACTCATAGACATGGCGTTGTTTGTGTCCCACCGAACGAGGTCAGCGTCGAAGACCTCGTTATTGCTGTGGGCAACATAATCGGTATTGATAAAGTTCGCGCGGCCTCACGAATGAACAAACGTGTCGTTATTTTCGTATCCGAGGCTGAACTGGTTCACGAGATTGTATGTACAGGATTATCGACAGATGACGGACATTTCGTACTCGTGTCCCCTCTCGACACTCCAGCCGTTAAGGTCATCATCTCGAACTGTCCTCCATTCCTGAAGAACGAGAGACTGGTCTCCGAACTATCTCGTTATGGTACTGTGGTTTCGCATGTCACGATGTTACCTTTACGTTGCCAGGACGACCGGGCTAAACATGTGATGTCTTTCAGGAGACAAGCTTATCTTGTACTTCCTCCTTCTAACGTCGAAAGAACGCTGGACATTGTTTTGAAATTCAAAATTGATAATCATGATTACCAATTATACGTAACCACTGACACCTTGAAATGTTTTGAATGTGGTAAATTCGGACACCTGAAACGCTCTTGCCCAAAAACGGCTTCGTCGAACGATGGGACAAACCACGTAAATAACAAGGATTCTTCTTCTTCATCTTTTGCTTCGGCTGTGAAGGGAACATCTTCCATGTCCGGCAATAACGCTCAGCCTTCCCATCCCGATGATCCAAACAGCACAACGAACGTCGAGGATGGTTTCACCATTGTTCCGTCAAGGAAGAGAAAGACCTTTCCCGACGGTCATTTAACTCAGAAAAAGGCAGCATTTAACAATAAGCAACCTGTCGGTAACACCCCCCCAGTCGTGACCGATGCCACTCTACAAGGCTTACCTGGGACAAACCCTGTACCTACAGCCAACAAGTTCGGCCCCCTTTCATGTGAGGACATAGACGTTCCACATGCAGGGACTGGGTTACCTGTTAACAAATCAAATGGAATCGTCTCACCTGTTACGGACTCGGCTATTGGAAAGTCCTCTGATGATTTTGCTGAGACCACTGGTGATGAACCTGCTGAGACCACTGATGATGAACCTGTCGAGACCATGGATGATGAACCTGCTGAGACCATTGGTGATGAACCTGCCGAGACCACTGGTGATGAACCTGCCGAGACCACTGGTGATGAACCTGCTGAGACCATTGGTGATGAACCTGCCGAGGCCACTGGTGATGAACTTGCTGTCACTTTGGAAAATGTTAATCCTGAGCATGATGATGCTGAATTCCCGCCAGCAGAAAATAGCGAAACTGTCCCAGTTACTGCTCTCACTTCATCACCGGGTGAAGCTGGAATCGCAGGAATCAATATCTTGCAAGAGACTCCTATTCTGCTAGATACCGCCACACCATCGGAGGTTGTTGCAGTCGGGGGAAGCAACATCGCTGCATCTGCTGATGCTGTTTCTGTTTCACAAAATCCACAGATTATTGCTGTTATTCCTCAAAGCAATGTTCCCACGGTGGGAGAGCACACAGATGTTACAACTAGTGCAGGTCCGTGTGCCAATATTGATGACAGCAGCGACATGCAGGATTATACAAGCTTGTGTGATTCGGAAATTAAAACTGACTCTGACGAATCTGACCTGGAGGAAGCAAACAGCCAGGTGGAAGCAATGGAGAAACCTACCAGTCTAGGTCCTACTTCCCCTGAACAAATACGACTTTTCTTGCAAAATACGTACAGGAAACGCAGTATAAACCTAACAGAATACTTTCCCGATTTACCGTCCTTCCTTGAGTGTGCTCAGGCTATTATACGCAGGCCTGACTTATTCAACTTTCCTCAGACACATTGTCACCGTTTAAGAAAATTGATCGCCAAGACGAAAAAGACTCTAAGTTAATTCATGGTGAGTTTCAAGATTGGAACAATAAATGTCAATGGTGGTGGAAGTTCACTCCGCCAGATCCAGATCAAGCAGCTGATAAACGCAAACGGTCTCGACATAGCTTTGTTGCAGGAGACCCACGCTGTCAGATCTGTTCAGGCCCAGTGGCGGCTCATTATGGATAAGGAGTGTTTCTTTAGTAACAGCTCCTCGTCTAAGGCAGGAATCATGTTTGTCTTAGGGAAACATTTCCAACCATCCTCGCTTCAATTTGCGAATATCATTGATGGCCATCTTGCCTCTGTGACCTTCTATCTCAATCAGGTCAAGTTTGCAATCCTTAATGTGTATGCTCCAAGCAAAAATGGTGAGCGGATCTCCTTCTTTGCTGAACTGAGAAAGTTCCTCCAAACACTGGATCTGCAGACTTGTCTAATTATTGGTGGCGATTTTAACTGTACTGTTAATGCCTCATGCGACCGAAACGGGCCGGAACCTCAACCATGTACCGCAAAACTCTTTGCAAATATCATCGCAAAATATAATCTCCATGATGTCTGGCGCTTGCAACACCCTTCCGAACAATCCTACACATGGTGTCGTTGTTCCAACAACCACATCTCACTTGCGAGGATTGATCGCATTTATGTAAACTCTCACCTGTTACATGGAGTTTGCAAATCTGACATCGTGCCTTCCGGTTTCTCCGATCACTTCCTAGCTCGAGCATTCGTTCAACTCTCGAAACCGTGTCCAGGGAGTTCTCACTGGAAATTCAACAATAGTTTAATAGAAGACTTCAATTTTATTCAGGCTTTTGAATCTTTCTGGACAGATCTCTTGGAACGGAAGTTAAGCTGTTCTGTTAACCCACTGGTGTGGTGGGATCTAGTAAAAACCCAAATCAAAGGCTTCTGCCAACAATACCAGAGCTTCTCAAAAAGGGCTGATTATGAAGCAAGGAAATTATTGCAATCAGAGATTTTACATCTTCAGAGGGTCACAGGACAAAATAATAATGTGCAAAGAGCCTTAACCGAAAAACAGTCTTTATTGAAAGAAATAACTGAGAGGAATGCACGTGGTGCCCTAGTTCGGATGAGGGTGCAGCACCTTAATGAGACAGACATACCAACTAAGTACTTTTTTTCCTTAGAGAAACGCCTCCCGAACAAACAGCTCTCTCAACTGCGTTTGGCAGACTCATCCATCACTTTCAACCAATCAGTTATCAAACTTTTTACAAAGGAATATTTCTCGAAAATATACTCGATGGAGCAAATAAATCCTGTCAGTGTCGCCTCTATCTCCGTAGGGCTGCCAGTGTTGTGTGAGGGTGGACGTTCCTACCTGGAGGGGCCCATTACCTTGGATGAACTTGGCACCGCTCTGCACAGCCTTGCTGTTGGGAAAGCGCCTGGATTGCACGGACTTACAACTGAATTTTATAAGAAATTCTGGCATCTACTGGGTCCCGAACTCCTCAACACCTTGAACGCAAGCTGCCAGCTTGGAGAGCTCCCTCAGAGTTGCCGACGGGCTATTCTCACCCTCATTCCAAAGAAAGCAGACTTGCTCTATATTAAAAACTGGCGCCCAATCTCTTTGCTATGCACAGACTATAAAGTATTCTCAAAAGCCCTGGCATCGCGACTCACTCCTCATCTCTCCTCATTGTTGAAAGAAGACCAATGCTATTGTGTACCCAAGCGCTCCATCTATGACAACATCTCCCTCGTAAGAGACATGATTGAACTGTGCAAAGAAAACCCCACAGATTTGGGACTTCTTCTCCTTGATCAGGAGAAGGCCTTTGACCGCGTCGATCATCGGTACCTCTTCAAAGTGCTTGAACGGTTTGGACTTGGTCCGACCTTCATTTCTTACATTAAGTTACTGTATAACAATATCTCTAGTGTGCTTAAGATAAACAATGGACTTGTTACACCCTTGCCTGTCAACAGGGGAATTCGACAAGGTTGCCCCCTCTCTGGCTTGCTCTATGCTCTCTCCATCGAACCCTTACTGGGTTATTTGCGTGCTAGACTAACCGGGGTTGGGTTTTCTCATCTTGAACGGCCCATTAAGGTGCTGGCATATGCTGATGATGTGTGTGTCTTTGTGCGGAACCTCAATGACATTAACGTTGTCCGTTATTGTCTATCCGTGTTTGAAAAGGCTTCTTCAGCCAAAGTGAATTGGGAGAAAACGAGCGCCATTTGGCTTGGTCCGTCATGTCACTCGGCACCCAAACTTCCTGCTCCTCTTGCATGGGCCACTGATGGCGTGAAATACCTTGGAGTGTTCTTGGGTAATGATGCCACAGTAGCAAAGAATTGGGCTGGTCTGTTGGATCTTGTTGAAGGAAAACTGCAAAAATGGAGAAATCTGATAACACAACTGTCTTATCGTGGAAGGGTCTTGGTGATCAACAGTTTGGTGGCCTCTACCCTATGGCACAGGTTCTTTGTGCTGTACCCCCCGGTAGTGTTGCTTCAACAGCTCCAGAAGTGCTTTGTGTCTTTCTTCTGGGATGGAAAGCACTGGTTGCGACCCGAGGTCCTCAGCTTGCCACTGACCGATGGAGGCCAAGGCCTGGTTGACATAAAGAGCCGGTTAATGGCCTTTCGACTTTCGGTTGCTCTACGCATGCTGTACATGCACCCCTCTCCACCTTGGGTCGACGTCGCTCGTCGCCTTTTGCAGCAGGCGGGGAGACTAGGCTATGACCACGCTATATTCTTGATGGATCTCTCGCATCTTGATATGTCTCCCCTCTCCAGGTTTTATCAAAGTGTACTAAACGCATGGCGAACTCTAACGACAACAAGAGCTACGCATTCGTACACAAAGCAAATGTTCTTGATGGAACCTTTGTTTTACAATTCAATTTTCCATGATATGCCTGCTGATAGGTGTCTCGTTCAATGCTTTGTCGCGAAGAACATAAAATCGGTCGCCGATCTTTTAAGCCCAAGTGGCAGTTGGATTGGAGCTGATGCATTGGCAAGCCTGGTTGGTGTGCGATCCTCCAGAGTTGTGGCACGTATGCTACGCTGTGTGCTTCATACCTATGTACAGCTTGCACCTAACTGGGAGCAAGTCCAAGCAGACAACGAACAAGGTACCTCTCCTGCTACCTTTCCTGAACTTATTTGCAAGTTTTCTCTTGCCAACTCTCCTCCGTGTACCCCCTTTAGCATAGGATTCAATGGGTTTCCTAAACAAAAAGACCTCTATTTGGGTTGCGTAAGTTTCCTTTTGCAAGGGCAAATGACACAGCGGAGGGTTCGATGGAGAGACCTCTTACCTTGTTCCCCCCCATATTCTCCTAATTGGAAAGGATTCTATCATCCTCCTGTGCCGCCACGACATGGTGACCTCCAATGGAGACTTGCACACTGGATCCTCCCCTCTAACCACTTGCTGCACCGCTTCTCAAGTCTCCTAGCAGATGAATGTCCCTTTTGTAAAAGGCCTGAAAACCTCTTTCATATTTATGTTGAATGTCAACGGTTGGCTCCTTTATTTATCTTTCTTAAGAATTGTTTTGGCAGGATTGGCTTGGTTTTCAACACTTGTGTTTTCATTTATGGCTTAGACATCTCACACAAGAATATGAATGATGTGTTAGGTAATTTCCTGCTTGCACAGGCAAAAATGGCAGTGTATAAATCAAGAAAAAGAAAAGTTGATGATCTCGGAGCTAATGAGGAAAATGCCTTATTCTTGTTTAAAAATCTTGTGACGAGCCGTGTAAAGTTAGACTTTGCCTTTTTCTCCATAACAGGAAGGCTGCCACAGTTTGAGACCAAATGGTGCGTGAAAGAAGTCATTTGTAAAATCCTGGAGAAACGTTTATTGTTTTGTGAAATGTTTTGTGCATAATTTTACTGTATTTTACTGTATTAATATTTTTTGTTTGTTTCTCTGCTTGAAATGACAATGTGACCCCTATTTGGGGGTTTTCTTTTTCTATTTTTATAATAAAAAGATACAAAAGTCTCTCTCTCTCTCTCTCTCTCTCTCTCTCTCTCTCTCTCTCTCTCTCTCTCTCTCTCTCTCTCTCTCTCTCTCTCTCTCTCTCTCTCTCTCTCTCTCTCTCTCGCGCGCCACCTATCGGCCGTCGGTGCGTTGGGTGTAGCGTCATGGCGGCTGTGAGCAACTGCTCGGTGTTTTGGTGAGTCCGTCGTGAGTTTTCCCCCCTCTCCTGCCTTCCCCTGCCCCCCTCCCTCTCCTTTTCCATCCTGTGTGCCTTGGCATTTGTTTCCATCTGTTCTACACCTTTGCCTTCGAGAGAGAGAGGATTGAGAGCGGGCCCATTTTGGGTGCGGCCTACTGGCGTTGACGGCGCGTTGTAAGCCATTTCTGGGCTTAGAACGCACGTTTTTTTATTTACTTTAGCTCGATTATTTAGGTTTGATACCCTCTTGTCCGGTCCGGACAAGGGGGAGGGGGGGGTAATTTGATCTGTTTGTTGGTGTTCGACAAACATTGGGTTCTCTCGGTTCTTGGCTACGAACTTTTATTTGGTCGAGTTAGAATGGCGGGCGAACGTTTCCGCATTGATACGTACGAATCGCTAACTCGTAAACACGGGCTAGCTTGTGTTCCTCCCAACGAGGTGGAAATTAACGATGTGCTTTCCGCCATTGGAAACATCGTTGGTGCACACAGTATTCGCACTGCCTCTCGTATGAATAAGAAATTTGTCGTTTTTTTGTCCGAGGAGCACATGGTAGCGAGTGTAGTCGAACAAGGCTTGTTCATTGAACCGAACACGTTCCTCTCTGTGTTCGCTTTACAAGCCCCGACGGTAAAGATTAACATCAGTAATATCCCGCCATTTATTAGAAATGAGGAGTTACGTGAACAATTAAACAAGTTCGGTAAGGTCGTATCGAGGATTTCGATGGTGCCGATGCGAAATGTTTGCGATCGATTCAAACATGTCATGTCCTTTAAGAGAGTGGTGTACATGATACTGCCTGCAAATGTAAAAACGCTCAATGTCGTGTTGAGTGTGAAAATCAACGGCTTTGAATACAAAATGTATGCCTCCTCGGAGGCTATGACGTGTTTCGAGTGTGGGGCTTACGGGCATGTGAGGAGTGCCTGTCCCAATGCGGTTAAACCGCAGGAACGCGGAGGATTGGTGAGGAGCGACTCCTCTTCACCGCACCATGAAGGGGAGGAGGCGAATCGAGTGGTTAATCCACCCACCGCACCGACTGCGGTGAGTGAAGCGCCTGACCCATCCCCCCCGACCGGGGAGGTGGGGGAGGGAGTGATAGACTTAGAACGTGAGGTGACTAACCCTGCCCCTCCACTTAAGGTGGGAATAAAAGTGGTTGAACCCTCTCTCATTTCGTCCACGGTACACGACAGTGCGGACAATACCATGGAAGTATCCGTAGTGGACACCAGGAAAAAAGGTCAGAAGCGTTCAAGTGATGAATCCGGTGATTCCGAGGAAAAACAAAATAAGATTCAGATCGTGTCAGGTTCGCAGGACCTCCAGGGTGAGGCCTACACCGGAAACTCCTTGGCGGTAATGGAGATGGTACAGGAAGTGTGTGTACATGAGGAAGATTCGCTGGCACCACTTGCTGAGATTGAGTATGACCCGGAAAATAGTCGATCCTCTCAGGATGTGGTAAGTCCTTGTCCTGATTACCAAACTCGCTCAGACGAGTTAGCAGCTGGATCTGCTAGTGAGGAAAAAATAGATAAAGGGGAAAGTCCTTGCGACTGTGAGGATAACGTTAACCCTTCCCTGACAGATAAAAATGAAAGGGATGATGAGGTGGGGGACATACCTATAGCCACAGAGGATATGGTAAATTTGGAAGGGTCTGCAAAGAGTGCGGAGGTCCTTGACCCTGTAGAATTGCTGTTTCCAAAACTAAGTGTTCAGCAAATAGGAGGAAAAGATGCAGATCAAGATGAAGCACTTGATTCTGATGAAACCTCTTCTACTCCACTCTTTAGTGCTTCAGGTGCTCAAGAGAGTGAGGCGTGTGATGACAATACCATCACCATGGTTTCTCAAGAAAATGTTATCAAGTTCCTTGAAGAAACGTTCAGGAAAAGACATGTAAAAATCAAAGACTACTTTCCAAATCTGCATGATTTTATTTTGACTGCAAAGAACATGATTCGTGAACCTTATCAGGTTAACATGTCAGAACCTCAATTCCAGAGGCTAAGAAAATGTGTAACTCGAGCGGGCAAGGAACTTTATGAATAGTTAACAGAGTGGAGATAAAAGTAGCATCCTTAAACATCAACGGTGGTCGCAGTTGTGTGCGTCGCCTCCAGATGTTTCAGAATGAAAAAATTGATGTGCTGATGTTACAAGAGACGCATGCAAATCAGTCTTCTGAGGTTGAGTGGCGTAAAATCTTTAAAGGTTGTCACTTTTTCTCCAGTGCTTTTGTTGATGCCAAGGCTGGTGTTGCAGTAGTCCTACATCCTAGACTCCAGCCGTTGGAGATCAGATGTAGAGAAATTTGCAAGGGCCATTTATTATCTGTGGAGTTTGTCAGAGGTAACCAAAAGATTTGCACGACTAATGTATACTGCCCTAGTGCGAACTCTGCAAGAAGTGCTTTTCTTCACAAGTTAGCAGGTTTTTTAAGCACTATTGACCTGTCCATGTTGGTTTGCTTGGGGGGAGACTACAACTGTACCCTCAACCCACAACTTGATAGAAACACTCCTGAGCCTCATCCACCGAGTGCAAGGCCTTTGGCACAGCTCATTAAAAAATTTCAACTTGTGGATGTGTGGCGGGTACAGAACCCTAATATCCGACAGTACACATGGGTTTGTGCCGCAAGAAATCTTTTGACAATGGCTCGTTTGGATAGAATTTATGTTAACCATGATAAGGTAAATCTTGTCAAGAATTCATATATAAGGCCATCTGGTTTTTCTGATCATCACATGGTTGTTGTTGTATGTGGCCTACCTCATCACGTGTGTAGAAGTGCATATTGGACTTTCAATGTCAAACTTTTACAAAGTGAGCATTTCAAAGAAGCATTCAGAATGGTATGGAAGGAATGTGAAATGCAAAAGTTTTCCTACCTAAATTTAAGGCAATGGTGGGATTGCACAAAATCCCAAATTAAGTGTTTTTGCCAGCAATACTGTCGTTATAATACCTGTAACACACTCGGTGTGATAACTGCCTTAAAAAACGATATACTTTATTGTGAGCAGAAATCTGGAATGTCCAATGAAAATGTCCAGCAGTTGTCAGAGAAAAGAATACTACTGGCTGAAATGGTGAGAGAGCGTGCATCTGGTGCTTTCGTCCGACTGCGAATGGACAATATCCAACTTAACAAACCAAACAAAGACTTTTTCAACCTGGAAAAGACAGCCAAGACCCCTCAACAAATTCACGCTTTGCGCTCTTCTGCCGGTGCGCTTCTGTCTTCTCAAAGTGACATCAAAGATGAATTACGAAACTTTTATTCAAAGCTGTTTGCCTTGAGAACTGTGAACCAGGAAAACAGAAACGAGATGTTTGAACTGCTCCCATCTCTGTCTGAAGACCAGCGACAACAACTGGAGCCTGGCATCTCTCTCGGAGAACTTACTGTTGCTCTTAAAGGAATTCAAGATGGGAAAGCCCCTGGACTTGACGGCCTCCCAGTTGAATTTTACAAGGCCTTTTGGGACATTCTAGGCCCTACTCTACTTGACATCTTTCATGATAGCCTTGAACAAGGTGAATTGCCACTAAGTTGCTGGAGGTCAGTTTTGTGTCTCCTTCCAAAAAAAGGGAACTTGCAAGACGCCACAAATTGGCGGCCTGTGTCACTCCTAAATACGGACTATAAAATACTGTCGAAGGCGCTCGCGATACGTCTAAAGGAAGTCATCCCCCTTTTGATTGATATTGATCAGTCTTATTGTGTTCCTGAGCGTTCTATTTACGATAACATTTTTTTGGTGAGAGACTTGATCAGTCTCGGTCGTACTACATCTCATGGTTTTGGTTTGGTTCTTTGAGATCAAGAAAAAGCTTTTGACAGTGTTGACCATTCTTTTTTGTTTGCTGTACTACAGAGAGCTGGTTTTGGACAAAATTTTGTTTCCTATGTTAAGTTGTTGTATGAAAATGCATCCTGTCTGTTGAAGGTAAACAACAGCTTATGTTGCCCTTTTCCCTTTCAGCGAGGCATCCGTCAGGGCTGCCCGCTTTCAGGAATGCTATACAGTCTCTCGGTCGAACCTTTACTAGCTTTGCTCCGAAACTCAGTGGAAGGAGTCTCCTTAACAAAAAACCACAAAATGGTTACTTCAGCTTATGCGGATGACATTTGTGTTGCTGTTTCCAGCCAAAATGATGTGGGTGAGGTCTTTCGATGTCTGTCCCAGTTTGAGCTCGCCTCCACGGCAAAAGTAAATTGGAACAAAAGTGTTGCCTTATGGGTGGGCCCCAGTCCACCTTCCTCAGCTCTGCCTGTGTTACCAGGAGGAATGCAGTGGAACAAAGAGGGGTTTAAATATTTAGGGTTATTTCTCGGAGTCCAAGCATATGAACAAAAAAATTGGGAGGGTTTCTTGGAAAGAATTAAGCAGAAACTGGCTAGATGGAAACGGTTGCACCACCTTCTATCGCTTAAGGCAAGGGTGACAATAATAAATAACCTGGTGGTTCCTTTTATTTGGCATAAAGTTATCCCCCTCCAACCTCCGAGATACTTGGTCACAGGCATTCAGAGGGTTCTAACTCAGTTTTTCTGGGGAGGCCACCATTGGCTTGGACCAGACACGGTGTGCAGACCCCGAAATGCAGGTGGCCAAAGCTTGATACATGTTCCGAGTCGGATAATGGCTTTCCGCATGTGGACGATAAAGCGTTTATTGTATGGTGAGTGTGTCCCGTGGCGGCCTCTCACAAACGCTTGGCTGCAGGAAGCAGATGGGTTGAAGTATGACCGAGAGCTCTTCCTCATGGACCTGCAGCAAGTCAACACGACTCTGCTCCCCGAGTTTCATCAGAGCCTTCTGAATGCCTGGCAAGTCCTTGGAATACAACGATTAGAGGTGTCCTACGATGCAAAAAAATATATGCATGAGCCATTGGTTCTGAATCCTTTATTCCCTGAAATTTCAACCTCCAGGTCATTTATGCATTGCTTCACCTGTAATGGAATAACCCAGAGTGCGAGACCTGATGAAGCCTTCCCTAAATGGATGGTTATCCACCAGTTCTCTCACATCAAAAGTGGGGGTTCGGTCATCTAGAATGGTGGACAAAGTTTTGAGAGTTGTGATTAAAACTTTCAGGGAATTAAATATCGGGTGGACTGGGGCAGATGAAGTGGTGGACTCTCGTCTCTATTTCCCCGAGCTCCAAGTCACCTCAAAAAAACAACAGGGTGTCTTCTCAAAGTCAGATGGTTGCGGTGTGTTCCATGTGATGGAAAAAAAAGTTATTTATGGGATATGCCAAGAGGTGCTTATACCGGGTTTCACAAAACCTTAAAAAAATCGGTGGGATGAGATCATTCCGGCTAATTCGTTCCTATCTCCAGTGTGGAAAGAGATGTATAGGTCTCCAACCTTAGGTCGAACCGGAGACTTAAATTGGAGACTAGTTCATCAGGCCCTGGTCACCAAATACTTACTTAATAAGTTTGATCCTTCTGTATTGAATGTTTGTCCCTTTTGTGAAGAGGCTGAAAATGTGACCCATGCTTTTGTGAAATGTAAGAGATTGGTACCCCTTTTTTGTTTCCTCCAACAGCTCTTTTATAAATTTCAGTTTGTTTTTTCTGTTGCAATTTTTGTGTATGGCATTGAAAGGAGCACCAAGAACAAGACAGCGGTCCCTTTCTTGAATTTTCTGTGCGGAATTGCTAAACTCGCAATATATAAAACTAGAAAGATCAAATTGAGTGGCAGAGATGAAAATGTGCTGTTTTGCTTCAAAGGAATAGTGTCGGCCCGGATAAGTTTCGGCAGTGTGAACGACGATTGTTTTACAGATGAGGTGTTGAGTTTGTTTTTGTAAATTATACCTACGCTCAATGTCCACATATACATGTATATACATTCTTTTTGCTTGTACAACTTTCTTTTTCTTGTAAAAATTTTGCGGTGTTCTTCCATGTGTGTTTTGATACTTTTATAATAAAAGCACATAAAAGTCAAGTCTCTCTCTCTCTCTCTCTCTCTCTCGCGCGCCCTCTGCTGGCTGTCGGTGTGTTTGGGCGCGGCAAGATGGTGGCTGTGCATGTGTGGTGAGGTACGAGCTGCTCTGCTGTTCTACTCTTTTGTCCCTTTCCACGTCGTATCTCACCTTTTCCTTCCCCCTGTTCGTTTATCTTTACATCCTTACTCTGCATTTGTGCCCCAACCCCTCCCCTTTGATCAGACCCAACACTTCGGGGCTTCGGCCTCCCCCATCCCCCTCTGCCTCCCTTTTCCCTCCTCGATTCCCTTTTCTTACCTCGTTTGTATTTATATTCACTCCGTGTCCTTTGTTTCCTTTTCCGTTTCTGAGAGAGAGAAAGAGAGCCCGCAGCTGTTTGTGGATAACTTTTGCATTAATCGGCGGCCCATCCCGTCCTCCGGCTGATCGCTTTTTCTCCACCAGCTGTGTTTGTTTTTCGCCTTTGAAAATCTGTCTCGGCTCGTAATTAATTAATCACTGTTCGAGAGCGATATTCACTCTCCCGTCCTCATCCCCCCCCCCCCGCCCCCCCCGTCCCCCGTCCCTCGCCCCCGTCCCCCGTCCCTCGTCCTTCGTCCCTCGTCCCTCTTCCCCCGTCCCTCGTCCCCCGTCCCTCGTCCCCCCCCCTCGTCCCCCCCTCCCCCCCCCCCTCGTCCCCTGTCCCACCCCCCCCCCTCGTCCCCTGTAAATTATGACCTCGTTTTCGCGTTACGCAGCATATGAAGCGTTAACTCGTAGACATGGCGTTGTTTGTGTCCCACCGAACGAGGTCAGTGTCGAAGACCTCGTTATCGCTGTGGGCAACATAATCGGTATTGATAAAGTTCGCGCGGCCTCACGAATGAACAAACGTGTCGTTATTTTCGTATCCGAGGCTGAACTGGTTCACGAGATTGTACGTACAGGATTATCGACAGATGACGGACATTTCGTACTCGTGTCCCCTCTCGACACTCCAGCCGTTAAGGTCATCATCTCGAACTGTCCTCCATTCCTGAAGAACGAGAGACTGGTCTCCGAACTATCTCGTTATGGTACTGTGGTTTCGCATGTCACGATGTTACCTTTACGTTGCCAGGACGACCGGGCTAAACATGTGATGTCTTTCAGGAGACAAGCTTATCTTGTACTTCCTCCTTCTAACGTCGAAAGAACGCTGAACATTGTTTTGAAATTCAAAATTGATAATCATGATTACCAATTATACGTAACCACTGATACCTTGAAATGTTTTGAATGTGGTAAATTCGGACACCTGAAACGCTCTTGCCCAAAAACGGCTTCGTCGAACGATGGGACAAACCACGTAAACAACAAGGGTTCTTCTTCTTCATCTTTTGCTTCGGCTGTGAAGGGAACATCTTCCATGTCCGGCAATAACGCTCAGCCTTCCCATCCCGATGATCCAAACAGCACAACGAACGTCGGGGATGGTTTCACCATTGTTCCGTCAAGAAAGAGAAAGACCCTTCCCGACGGTCATTTAACTCAGAAAAAGGCAGCATTTAACAATAAGCAACCTGTCGGTAACACCCCCCCAGTCGTGACCGATGCCACTCTACAAGGCTTACCTGGGACAAACCCTGTACCTACAGCCAACAAGTTCGGCCCCCTTTCATGTGAGGACATAGACGTTCCACATGCAGGGACTGGTTTACCTGTTAACAAATCAAATGGAAGCGTCTCACCTGTTACGGACTCGGCTATTGGAAAGTCCTCTGATGATTTTGCTGAGACCACTGGTGATGAACCTGCTGAGACCACTGGTGATGAACCTGTCGAGACCATGGATGATGAACCTGCTGAGACCATTGGTGATGAACCTGCCGAGACCACTGGTGATGAACCTGCCGAGACCACTGGTGATGAACCTGCTGAGACCATTGGTGATGAACCTGCCGAGGCCACTGGTGATGAACTTGCTGTCACTTTGGAAAATGTTAATCCTGAGCATGATGATGCTGAATTCCCGCCAGCAGAAAATAGCGAAACTGTCCCAGTTACTGCTCTCACTTCATCACCGGGTGAAGCTGGAATCGCAGGAATCAATATCTTGCAAGAGACTCCTATTCTGCTAGATACCGCCACACCATCGGAGGTTGTTGCAGTCGGGGGAAGCAACATCGCTGCATCTGCTGATGCTGTTTCTGTTTCACAAAATCCACAGATTATTGCTGTTATTCCTCAAAGCAATGTTCCCACGGTGGGAGAGCACACAGATGTTACAACTAGTGCAGGTCCGTGTGCCAATATTGATGACAGCAGCGACATGCAGGATTATACAAGCTTGTGTGATTCGGAAATTAAAACTGACTCCGACGAATCTGACCTGGAGGAAGCAAACAGCCAGGTGGAAGCAATGGAGAAACCTACCAGTCTAGGTCCTACTTCCCCTGAACAAATACGACTTTTCTTGCAAAATACGTACAGGAAACGCAGTATAAACCTAACAGAATACTTTCCCGATTTACCGTCCTTCCTTGAGTGTGCTCAGGCTATTATACGCAGGCCTGACTTATTCAACTTTCCTCAGACACATTGTCACCGTTTAAGAAAATTGATCGCCAAGACGAAAAAGACTCTAAGTTAATTCATGGTGAGTTTCAAGATTGGAACAGTAAATGTCAATGGTGGTGGAAGTTCACTCCGCCAGATCCAGATCAAGCAGCTGATAAACGCAAACGGTCTCGACATAGCGTTGTTGCAGGAGACCCACGCTGTCAGATCTGTTCAGGCCCAGTGGCGGCTCATTATGGATAAGGAGTGTTTCTTTAGTAACAGCTCCTCGTCTAAGGCAGGAATCATGTTTGTCTTAGGGAAACATTTCCAACCATCCTCGCTTCAATTTGCGAATATCATTGATGGCCATCTTGCCTCTGTGACCTTCTATCTCAATCAGGTCAAGTTTACAATCCTTAATGTGTATGCTCCAAGCAAAAATGGTGAGCGGATCTCCTTCTTTGCTGAACTGAGAAAGTTCCTCCAAACACTGGATCTGCAGACTTGTCTAATTATTGGTGGCGATTTTAACTGTACTGTTAATGCCTCATGCGACCGAAACGGGCCGGAACCTCAACCATGTACCGCAAAACTCTTTGCAAATATCATCGCAAAATATAATCTCCATGATGTCTGGCGCTTGCAACACCCTTCCGAACAATCCTACACATGGTGTCGTTGTTCCAACAACCACATCTCACTTGCGAGGCTTGATCGCATTTATGTAAATTCTCACCTGTTACATGGAGTTTGCAAATCTGACATCGTGCCTTCCGGTTTCTCCGATCACTTCCTAGCTCGAGCATTCGTTCAACTCTCGAAACCGTGTCCAGGGAGTTCTCACTGGAAGTTCAACAATAGTTTAATAGAAGACTTCAACTTTATTCAGGCTTTTGAATCCTTCTGGACAGATCTCTTGGAACGGAAGCTAAGCTGTTCTGTTAACCCACTGGTGTGGTGGGATCTAGTAAAAACCCAAATCAAAGGCTTCTGCCAACAATACCAGAGCTTCTCAAAAAGGGCTGATTATGAAGCAAGGAAATTATTGCAATCAGAGATTTTACATCTTCAGAGGGTCACAGGACAAAATAATAATGTGCAAAGAGCCTTAACCGAAAAACAGTCTTTATTGAAAGAAATAACTGAGAGGAATGCACGTGGTGCCCTAGTTCGGATGAGGGTGCAGCACCTTAACGAGACAGACATACCAACTAAGTATTTTTTTTCCTTAGAGAAACGCCTCCCGAACAAACAGCTCTCTCAACTGCGTTTGGCAGACTCATCCATCACTTTCAACCAATCAGTTATTAAACTTTTCACAAAGGAATATTTCTCGAAAATATACTCGATGGAGCAAATAAATCCCGTCAGTGTCGCCTCTATCTCCGTAGGGCTGCCAGTGTTGTGTGAGGGTGGACGTTCCTACCTGGAGGGGCCCATTACCTTGGACGAACTTGGCGCCGCTCTGCACAGCCTTGCTGTTGGGAAAGCGCCCGGATTGGACGGACTCACAACTGAATTTTATAATAAATTCTGGCATCTACTGGGTCCCGAACTCCTCAACACCTTGAACGCAAGCTGCCAGCTTGGAGAGCTCCCTCAGAGTTGCCGACGGGCTATTCTCACCCTCATTCCAAAGAAAGGAGACTTGCTCTATATTAAAAACTGGCGCCCAATCTCTTTGCTATGCACAGACTATAAAGTATTCTCAAAAGCCCTGGCATTGCGACTTACTCCTCATCTCTCCTCATTGTTGAAAGAAGACCAATGTTATTGTGTACCCAAGCGCTCCATCTATGACAACATCTCCCTCGTAAGAGACATGATTGAACTGTGCAAAGAAAACCCCACAGATTTGGGACTCCTTCTCCTTGATCAGGAGAAGGCCTTTGACCGCGTCGATCATCGGTACCTCTTCAAAGTGCTTGAACGGTTTGGACTTGGTCCGACCTTCATTTCTTACATTAAGATACTGTATAACAATATCTCTAGTGTGCTTAAGATAAACAATGGACTTGTTACACCCTTGCCTGTCAACAGGGGAATTCGACAAGGTTGCCCCCTCTCTGGCTTGCTCTATGCTCTCTCCATCGAACCCTTACTGGGTTATTTGCGTGCTAGACTAACCGGGGTTGGTTTTTCTCATCTTGAACGGCCCATTAAGGTGCTGGCATATGCTGATGATGTGTGTGTTTTTGTGCGGAACCTCAATGACATTAACGTTGTCCGTTATTGTCTATCCGTGTTTGAAAAGGCTTCTTCAGCCAAAGTGAATTGGGAGAAAACGAGCGCCATTTGGCTTGGTCCGTCATGTCACTCGGCACCCAAACTTCCTGCTCCTCTTGCATGGGCCACTGATGGCGTGAAATACCTTGGAGTGTTCTTGGGTAATGACGCCACAGTAGCAAAGAATTGGGCTGGTCTGTTGGATCTTGTTGAAGGGAAACTGCAAAAATGGAGAAATCTGATAACACAACTGTCTTATCGTGGAAGGGTCTTGGTGATCAACAGTTTGGTGGCCTCTACCCTATGGCACAGGTTCTTTGTGCTGCACCCTCCGGTAGTGTTGCTTCAACAGCTCCAGAAGTGCTTTGTGTCTTTCTTCTGGGATGGAAAGCACTGGTTGCGACCCGAGGTCCTCAGCTTGCCACTGACCGATGGAGGCCAAGGCCTGGTTGACATAAAGAGCCGGTTAATGGCCTTTCGACTCTCGGTTGCTCTACGCATGCTGTACATGCACCCCTCTCCACCTTGGGTCGGCGTCGCTCGTCGCCTTTTGCAGCAGGCGGGGAGACTAGGCTATGACCACGCTATATTCTTGATGGATCTCTCGCATCTTGATATGTCTCCCCTCTCCAGGTTTTATCAAAGTGTACTAAACGCATGGCGAACTCTAACAACAACAAGAGCTACGCATTCATACACAAAGCAAATGTTCTTGATGGAACCTTTGTTTTACAATTCAATTTTCCATGATATGCCTGCTGATAGGTGCCTCGTTCAACGCTTTGTCGCGAAGAACATAAAATCGGTCGCCGATCTTTTAAGCCCAAGTGGCAGTTGGATCGGAGCTGATGCATTGGCAAGCCTGGTTGGCGTGCGATCCTCCAGAGTTGTGGCACGTATGCTACGCTGTGTGCTTCATACCTATGTACAGCTTGCACCTAACTGGGAGCAAGTCCAAGCAGACAACGAACAAGGTGCCTCTCCTGCTACCTTTCCTGAACTTATTTGCAAGTTTTCTCTTGCCAACTCTCCTCCGTGTACCCCCTTTAGCATAGGATTCAATGGGGTTCCGAAACAAAAAGACCTCTATTTGGGTTGCGTAAGTTTCCTTTTGCAAGGGCAAATGACACAGCGGAGGGTTCGATGGAGAGACCTCTTACCTTGTTCCCCCCCATATTTTCCTAATTGGAAAGGATTCTATCATCCTCCTGTGCCGCCACGACATGGTGACCTCCAATGGAGACTTGCACACTGGATCCTCCCCTCTAACCACTTGCTGCACCGCTTCTCAAGTCTCCTAGCAGATGAATGTCCCTTTTGTAAAAGACCTGAAAACCTCTTTCATATTTATGTTGAATGTCAACGGTTGGCTCCTTTATTTATCTTTCTTAAGAATTGTTTTGGCAGGATTGGCTTGGTTTTCAACACTTGTGTTTTCATTTATGGCTTAGACATCTCACACAAGAATATGAATGATGTGTTAGGTAATTTCCTGCTTGCACAGGCAAAAATGGCAGTGTATAAATCAAGAAAAAGAAAAGTTGATGATCCCGGAGCTAATGAGGAAAATGCCTTATTCTTGTTTAAAAATCTTGTGACGAGCCGTGTAAAGTTAGACTTTGCCTTTTTCTCCATAACAGGAAGGCTGCCACAGTTTGAGACCAAATGGTGCGTGAAAGAAGTCATTTGTAAAATCCTGGAGAAACGTTTACTGTTTTGTGAAATGTTTTGTGCATAATTTTTACTGTATTTTACTGTATTAATATTTTTTTGTTTGTTTCTCTGCTTGAAATGACAATGTGACCCCTATTTGGGGGTTTTCTTTTTCTATTTTTATAATAAAAAGATACAAAAGTCTCTCTCTCTCTCTCTCTCTCTCTCTCGCGCCCCCTGCTGGCCGTTCGTGTGTTGGGCGTGGCAAGATGGCGTGCACTGGTGTTCGTGTGCTGTAGCTCCGTGCTTGTGTTGTGTTGTCCCCCCCCCCCATTCCTTCCTTTCCTATCGCGCCTTTGTCGTGTCCTTTCTTTACCATCTGTGCCCCTTTCCCTCCCTTGAGACAGAGAGAGTGAGAGAAGAGCCCAAAGGTGAGAGCAGACCCGTTCGGTTCAGTTTACCTGCTCCGTCGGTGCTGTTTACCTTACTCGCGTCGTGTGAACTTTATTATTCATTATTTCATTTCGACTTTATTTATTTTGTGTCCTTTCCGCCTGGTCAAGGTGGAAAGGTGAGACATCGCCGTTATGGCGAGTGTTCGTGCACGGCAGGAAGGGTTTGAAACCCTAACAAGGAAGCATGCTTTCGTGTGTGTCCCTCCCGAAGGTGTTCCTACCGAGGACATTATCCTAGCTGTAGGGAATGTTATCGGCGATGAAAATGTCCGCGCCGCGTCGCGGATGAACCAAAAGTTTGTTGTTTTCGTGTCGGACGAGAAGTTCGTGCATGATGTTGTTAGTTCCGGTCTGTCATTGAAAGGTGGGAAGTTCGTCATGGTTTCCCCGATGGACACACCGGCGATTAAAGTTATTATTTCAAATGTCGCTCCGTTTATCACAGATGATAAGTTAATGGCTGTTCTGACCCGGTATGGAACTGTTGTTTCCCGAATCTCGATGATTCCCCTGGGATGTCGGGATGAACGAATGAAACATGTTATGAGTTTCCGGAGACAAGTATTCATGGTGCTTCCTGATCGCGGCGACGATACAGGACTAAACATCTCGTTTAAAATTTCGGTAAATGATCGTCAATATCAAATGTACGCTTCGTCAGGCACCTTAACGTGCTTCCTTTGTGGAGCCTTCGGACACGTTAAAAGGTTTTGTCCCAAAGCATCTTGTACGAAGTGCGGCAAATTGGGACACACCAATGTGGGCTGTAAAAAAGAAAACGCCCCGACCGTGCTTCCTCATGCCTCGACCGTGCTTCCTCACGCCTCGACCGTGCTTCCCCACGCCTCGACCGTGCTTCCCCACGCCTCGACCGTGCTCCCCGACGCTCAAACCGTGCTCCCCGACGCTCAAACCGTGCTCCCCGATGCTCAAACCGTGCTTCCTGGCGCTCAAACCGTGCTTCCCGACGCCCCGACTGTGCTTCCTGATGTCCCAACTGTGCTTCCCGAGGTCCCGACTACGCTTCCCGAAGCCCCAACCGTGCTACCTGAAGCCCCAACCGTGCTACCCGAAGCCCCAACCGTGCTTCCCGAAGCCCCGACTGTGCTTCCCGACGCCACGACTGTGCTTCCCGACGCCCCGACCGTGCTTCCCGACGCCCCGGTGCTACCCAAACCCAGTGAGATGGCACTTGGTGATGCTAGTACTGCTGACGAACCCATGAATGAAGAACTTGTCATACTGACCAAAAAACGGAAAGCACCACTAACAAATAGCCCCGATGGTGCGATAAAGAAGGCTGTCTTGGGCAGAGACACTGTCTCTGCAAAAGATGGCAAAACGTTTACAGCAAACGAAAATATCGAACGCCAAAGTGGTAAAGAAGATGTTACTGATTTCCCAAGCTCTGAGAATAAAGCCGACATTGATCCGAACAATGCGGCCATTTTTGAGCCTGAACGCGAAGCCCCACCGGTCCCCCCTCCAGTAGCTGAGCGGACTGGTGACCAAACAAATTGCTCTGTCTCACAAACAGAAATCGTAACCCCGGCTACGCAGAGATCTGCAGCCATTTGCCAAAGCACACATAAAGAAAGTAAGCACCAGTCTGCTCGTGAGTGTGTACCAGAGTACCCAACGAAATCTCAGGAGATGCCTCCAGAGGAGCTCGTGAGAGCTGCAAGTAAGGCCCAAGATCCAGGTGGGACATTATCAGACCTGTCAGAGTCTGAGGACGAGGTGGAAGTGACTGAGCTGTCACAGTCATCAGCATCTCAGTCACAGATACCCCCCCAACACATCGTGTCGTTTCTAGCCGAAACGTACAGACAGCGTAACATAGTCATTAAAGACCATTTTGACGATTTGGCTGCATTCATCCACACTGCAAAATCCATAATTAAAACGCCTGAGCAATTTGACCTGAATAAGTCACAATACCACAGGTTAAGAAAATTCATCACACGTGCAGGTGTAGAGTGTTCCCAGCCACAGGCTGATTTCATCAATACAGGATGAAAACTATAAAACTTGCAACCTTAAATATTAACGGTGGTGGTGCTAGACACCTCCGCCAGGTTCAAGTAAAAAACATATTTCAACGGAAAAAGGTGGATGTGATCTTACTTCAAGAAACTCACATCACACCAAATGTGGAACATAACTGGCATCAACTTTTTAAGAGCCAATGCTATTTCAGCAATTTATCAGCTTCATCTGCTGGAATCGGCTTCTTGCTGAAGCCAGGCCTCGTGTGTGAGTCATGCCATTTTCAGGAGGTAATAAATGGTCGGCTTAGCTCTCTCAAACTAGTAAGCCATAACTTCCATTACACCATTTTTAATGTGTATGCGCCAAGTGATAGCGTAGAGCGTAAGTCCTTCTTCACCGCAATGATAAATCACTTAAGATCAGTTGATTTTGATCATTGTGTGTGTGTCGGAGGTGATTTCAATTGCACCTTCGACCCATCGGTTGACAGAAACTCTGCCGAACCCCATCCTGAGTCCCATGTACACTTATCCAATTTTTTTAGCACAATGGGCCTCGTTGATGTTTGGCGGTTGCACCACCCAAGCACATCCCAGTATACCTGGTGTCGATGCGCCAATAGTCGAGTATCCCTGGCAAGGCTTGACAGATGGTACATCAACGTACCCTTTAAAAATACTGCGGTTTCTTCAAATATTTTTCCTTCCGTGTTTTCAGACCATCATATGGTAACCCTAAACCTTTCCTTTCCTCAACCCGCAAGTAGGAGCGCTTATTGGAAGTTTAATGTTAGACTTCTAGAAGATGGTATGTTTAAGGAAGCCTTTCGTGTTTTCTGGGCAAGTCTAGTAGCAAAGAAATCTTCCTTTTCTTCATCCAGCATATGGTGGGATAACATGAAATCTCAAATTCGGGTTTTTTGTCAATGTTTCCAATCACACAGCACAAACGACAAGCACATTACAATGGCCCGGTTGGAATTGGATATTCTACATTTGGAGAATAAATTGGCTCATGAAAACAATGACGCCAATTACCGGTTATTGCTTGTAAAGAAAGCTCTTTTAAGGGAGTTAGTTCAAGAAAAAGCAGCCGGAACATTAATTAGACTTAGAATACAGAATGTAAAGTTATCAGACACCCCAAACAAGTCTTTCTTTCATTTAGAATCCTTAAGCAAGCCATCACGGCTAATCTCTTCTGTTCTGGACTCAAGAGGCAACGTTGTTGTCAACGAGGATGATGTTAGAATAAACATTATTGAATTCTTTACAAAACTTTTTGAGGAGCAGACTGTTTGTAATGATACAATGATGGATTTAACCTCTCACCTCCCCTCCCTAACTGAGGCTCAACGGTTGGAGCTTGACCTACCAATCACCCTCCTTGAGCTAACCTGTGCTCTTGCTGCCATGGATTCAGGGAAAGCTCCGGGTATTGACGGTCTACCTCCCGAATTCTATCTGACATTTTGGGACCTTTTAGGCCCTGAGTTGCTGAATGTTTTGGACACTTCTATACAGACTGGTATAATGCCGCTGAGTCTAAGAAGAGCCGTAGTGTGCTTGCTCCCGAAAACTGAAGATCCCCGACTTTTGGTGAACTGGCGACCGATCTCCCTGCTGTGCACGGACTACAAGCTTTTTTCAAAAGTACTAGCTAATCGACTAAAAAAGGTTATTGGTGATCTAGTACTGCCAGAACAGAGTTACTGTGTTCCTGGAAGATCCATCCATGATAATATTTCTTTAATCAGAGATCTCATTGATGGTAACCGTGTTAAAGAAGACTTTGGAATGATGTCGCTTGATCTTGAAAAGGCATTTGACAGTATCGACCATAAGTTTATGCATCATGTGTTACAGGCATGCGGCCTCGGAGCAAACTTTCGTTCCTACATTTCCTTGCTATACACGGATGTATTTAGCTTAATTAAGATTAATAATGTGCTGGCTCCCCCCATCAAGGTTCGGAGAGGGGTCCGGCAAGGGTGCCCAGTCTCTGGTTTATTGTTTGCTCTTTCTTTAGAGCCTCTTCTCAATCTACTGAGAAAGAAGATTTCTGGAATAGCACTCACTCCCATGAGTGCACCGCTAACCCTATGTGCTTATGCGGATGACGTCTGCATCTTTGTAAAAGATAAGGATGATATTGATATCGTTGTTGAGTGCCTGTCAAAGTTTCACGCTGCCTCCTCTTTAAAAATCAATTGGAACAAGAGCAAGACGTTATGGATACCCTCCCTTTATCGCAACCTTCTTCAGCCTGTACCACAACCGCCCCCATCCCTCCCCGCAGGGTTGCTGTGGGGAAGTGAGGGAATTAAGTACTTGGGCATATTCCTTGGTTCCCCACAGTATGCTCAAAGAAATTGGGACGGGGTAATTGAGCAAGTGGGAGAAAGATTGAACCGATGGAAAAGGGTTTTACCTCATTTGTCCTTCAAGGGCCGTGTGCTAGTGATCAACAACTTAGTTGCCACAATGTTGTGGCATAGGTTCATCTGCCTGCAACCGCCGGAGGCCCTACTCAAAGCACTCCAGGGCAAACTGGTGGACTTCTTCTGGGGAGGCTACCACTGGCTACGACCCGATGTGATATGTCGCCCCTCGGCTGAGGGTGGCCACAACCTCGTCGACATCAAAGCCCGCCTAATGGCCTTCCGGCTGCGGTCCATTCAACGTCTCCTCTACATGGAACATCTGCCAGGCCGGCTCCCTGCACGCCTTGTACTGCAGCGAGCGGGTAGGCTCGGGTACGGGTTTGAACTCTTTCAAATGAACCTCCAGCATGTCGACATATCGGTTCTCCCTGCTTTTTACCAAAGCCTCTTAAATGCCTGGCAGAGCCTTTCTGTGAGTCGTCAGGCGGACACATATGTAACGAAAATGCTGGCACACGAGCCTTTGTTCTATAACCCTCTCTTTCCCGACATTCCAAAGAGTCGAGATTTTTGCCAACACTTTATAGCAGCTGGTATTGTGAAGGTGCGGCATCTCCGACATGACTCAGGGTATGGTTGGAAATCCGTAAGTGAAATCGCCGACCTGACAGGGATTTGGTCCCATAGGATGATTGCAAAAATTTTGAGGAAAATGATTCAGTTGGGACGGCAACTTGGCCTAACTTGGACTCGAGGTACAGAAGAAGATCTAAATGAGCCGACAGTGCCTAAATTAATTGTTGAACCCATTCAAAACGATTTGCCCCCTGTTAGCGATGGGTCAAAGCTTTTCCAGACAATGGACAGCAAGGGCATCTACAAGATGTGCCTCAAGCTGTTAAATGGGAACCCTTCGTTAAATGGAGTTACCCGATGGAAAGGATTGTTACCCGGAGGACCCCCCTCCGAACCTATCTGGGAAGCCATGTATAGTGAGCCCACATCCAAAAGAACAGGTGATCTCCAGTGGCGTTTGGCCCACTGGATTGTTCCCTCTAACACGTTTATTAGACATTTTTCTCCTGTATCTGTTTGTTGTCCCTTCTGTACAGTCAATGAGGACTTGTTTCACGCATTCATAGACTGTATCCGATTATTTCCTTTGTTTCATTGGTTGAATTACATTGCACATGAAATGCATGTTACTTTTTCTTTGAGAAGTTTCGTCTTTGGTTTTGCCCCTAAACAGAATCCTGCATCTAAACTGTTTAGTTTCCTAATAGCAACTGCGAAACTTGCTGTTTATTTAACAAGAAAAGACAAACTATCTGGCAAACCGATAGAGCACTGCAATATCATGTTGTGTTTGAATGCATTAATCTCAGCAAGATTGAAACTGGAATTTACCCTGTCCAACGAGTCCGGAAATTTTCATAACTTTGTTGATACTTGGTGTGTTGGTGGGTTTTGTGAGGTTAAAGAAAATGAATTTAGAATACTGTTGTGAGACACTGATTGTTTTTTATTTGATGATCATTGGGTGCTTCTTCTTTTTCTTCTTTTTTCTTTTTGTTGGCATTATTGATTTTATTGCAAAACGTGTATATTGTTACTTTTATATCTTTGTAATAAAAGGACTAAAAAGTCAAAGTCTCTCTCTCTCTCTCTCTCTCTCTCTCTCTCTCTCTCTCTCTCTCTCTCTCTGCCTGACACACTATTTCTCTCTCTCTCTGGCTCTATTTCTCTCTCTGTCTGGCTCTATTTCTCTCTCTGTCTGGCTCTATTTCTCTCTCTGTCTGGCTCTATTTCTCTCTGTCTGGCTCTATCTATCTCTCTGTCTGGCTCTCTCTGTCTGGCTCTATTTCTCTCTCTG